>NC_043001.1:120570194-120597694 GCF_006345805.1 Octopus sinensis | reverse complement strand
AAAAAATAATAATAAATAAGCGGATAATTGCAAAGGCACTTTTATAAATGTTTCAGTTTCAATTATTTCTTAAAAATATTATTTTGGTTGTTTACAATTAAATAGAGAAAATAGAAGCAAGTAAGCAAGTAACCAACCAATTAGAAAAAATATCAACAATCAGCATTATCAACAGCAACATCACCAAAAACAACAACAATTTAAATATAGAAAGAATGGTTTGAAATCTTATACAGCAACAATTTAACAAATTGTATGCAGTCTACCTATAATAATTGTATCTGTGTAAAGAAATAATAAAACCGAGAAAAATATATGAGGAAATATAACATTTTTTTTAGAGAGACTGAAATACCATGCGAATAAGTTTGAAAAAAAAACTATAAAAATACATAAATTACATGAAATTAAACACTAATAAATGTATAAATAATTGTAGTAAAACAAGAATAGAAAAATGCTTTAAGTGTTGACTGTTATGCAGAAACTAGGAAACTGAGCGTTGATATTTCCAATTGATGGATCGTCGCGCAACTCATCAACGCTGTTCAGTTTCAGAAAAACAAAATCATGTTTAGCGTAGCACTAGTTTCATTAACTCATTTGCATATTAGGATGTAAAGTGTGTGCGCGCGTGTGTGTGTGTGTGTGTGTGCTTATTCGAACAGTTCGGAAGTTCGCTTCGTAGATTCGGGTTTGATTCCAATGTGTGGCATCTTGGTCAAACATCGTCTACCATATAGCCTCAGATCATGAGCAAGCTGTTCCGTTGATCGTATCAGTTGGGACCCTCGTCGTCGTAACCGACAGATTGCTCCGATGATAATAACAATAATCCACGGATGGAATTCATAATTTATGATAATGCATCGCTACACGCGTTTCCACAAATCACATTTCTTACGATCATAGTTCGTATTCTTGTGTTGATTAAAGTACAGTTCGTAGTATCCATGGACATTGGAAGAAATCATAGTTCATGTGTTCATTTCATCAGGTGATGAAGCAGTGAATGTATAATCGAAGGATGTTTATCAATTTTCATCAATCAAATGGTGGATTGGGTTACGTGGGCACTGCTCACAAACCACAGTCAACCAATTACATACAGAACTGCTCACTAATTGGTAGGGTGATGGAGAGATCATAAGGATGTGCATGCGATTTGTGGAAATGCGCGTAGCGATGTATTAAAATATTTATAAATTCTATCCATACATTATTATTATTATTATTATTATAATTATTATTATTATTATTATTTTATTATTATTATTATTATAATTATTATTATTATTATTATTATTATTATTATATATACATATAGGCTGCGATTGACTCGCGCCCCGTTCAGCTGGGGGGAACACATACGCCACAGAAACCGGGAAACCGGCCCATGTGCCTGGCTAGGCTTGAGAAGGGTGACGTTTATCGTTTATATACATATAGGCACGGGCGTGGCTGTGTGGTAAGTAGCTTCTTACCAGACAGACGTGTTTTTTTTGCTCCGGCAAATGTCACGTGTTAACGTGAAATATTGAACATTTTACGGCAAAAGGTAGAACATTTTGGATATTTTTGGAAGCATAGTGAGGTTTATTGCTTGCCGTTAATACTTTTTTGGCATTAATATTAATTAGTGTTAACACTTTTCTGCGGGTAATAAGCTTCACTTTGCTTCGGATGTATTTGTTCTGCCTGTTGGCGTATTTATTGTCTCACCTTTTAGTGAGAATTGTGTATTTTAAGGAGGCATAGCCCCTCCTCAAAAATTAATTTGTTCGCTTGGATTTACCACGGAGAACCAATTGTGCTTGGATTTACCACGGAGAACCAAGTGTGCTGCAACTGGAGTACCCTGTTTCGTGAGGATTACCAGTTGCAGAACTGTGTTGCCATTATTTGAACTGTCTTCCTTCGTCCTTTTCTCTGCTCTGTCTTTCTGTTCTGTCATTGTGTTTTTTCTTATTGGACTTTGAACTTTTAGTTGAACTGTGTTGCCATTATTTGAACTGTCTTCCTTCGTCCTTTTCTCTGCTCTGTCTTTCTGTTCTGTCATTGTGTTTTTTTCTTATTGGACTTTGAACTCTTAGTTGAACTTTTTTTCAAATTAATGGCAACAAAAGAAACCACTGCTTTGGAATGGGAGGTTGTCCCACCCAAGCAGTGGATTGAAAGTCTTGAGAAGAGGACGGAGGTCCTACGAACCTATTCTAGGTCGCGTGGAGCTATCGCCCTCTTCGACAGGAGCACCATAGAGAAAGAGTTGGGGGACCACCTACCAACGATAAAGTTTATTTCTCGGGGGACTAAATTTGCAACGGTGTGGTTGCTGTTTGGTACCCCCGAGGAAGCTAGCAGATTTGCTAGCGAGCCACTGGAGGGAGAGGAAATTTTGTTCCTCCCCTCGTATTGTGGCAGAAAAGTAAAAAGAGCCTGGGTTTGTGGGCTGCCCCCGGGCACGGAGGCGGAATGGATCGAGAAGACCATCCGGCGAGGCCTGGGGGATAGCGGACCCAGGCTACTGAGTGTGAAAATGGCTCCCGCGGTCGCCTGGGAGGGGTCAAAGGCAACTTTGACCCTGTGGACACCGGTGGCCGTGGGAGAAATGAAATTCCCGGACTTCCTGAGAATGGCTGGGCACAGGTACCCGGTGATACTCGAGGGACGCCCCCCCAAGTGTCACCTGTGCCTGAAGCCCGGACATATCAAGAGGAATTGTCCTGGGGGCCGTGGTGGTGCCCCGGAGCATGAAGGGGAAAAGGCGCCCGCCGCCCCCTCAATGGAGGGGGAGACGGTGGAAGTCATGGAGGAGGTTGCCTCCACGAAAAGAAAGAGACAGGCGAGCAACAATGGTTGCTCGCCAAAGAACGCTCAGGTGGCGGAGGGGGATAGCGATCCCCCGTGTCTGGTGACGGAGTCCCCTGGGTCAGCAGTCTCCCCCAAAAGAAGGAGAAGAAAAAGAAAGAGAGGTCGGGCGGCTGATACCCATGAGCCGCAGACGTTGGCGGGAACTGTGCCGCCAACGAAAGAACTGAACGTATTGGTCCTCTTCTATAGAGGAGGAGAAATTGAAAAAAATGATGGAAGAGTACCACAAGGGAGCACCTTTAGCCTTCACACAGGACCCCGAATGGCCTCCGCAGATAGCTGTGGAGGCCGTGGCGTTCGACGTGACGCTTGGGCTAAAGGAGCTCAATGAAGATTATAGCTTGGTCCCGGGCGACGCGAACTCGGAACTTGATTACGTTCTGAGGGAGGCGTGGTTGATGGTGGAGGGCGCGGGCAGAAGCGACTTCGAGGACGATATGTAATTATTGAACTGTTAGTATTAATAATGGACTGCTAAGTCCAAAAATTGAAAAATTGTAAGAGGTTTAATACCTCGTTTTGTGTTTATCTTTAAAAAGAACAATGTTTTAGAGAAGCGAAAGTCGGCGGGCGCTTTTTGTCTTCTCCCATCCTTATCATCTGTCTTTCATTATCATTCACTTCATTAATGTCCTCGTCCAGCCCGCAAAGCTAACTTAATCTGTGTACTGCCTTTATGGCAAATGTTTTGAAATAAGGTAGCTTGCTTACCAGCTACATGGTCCCGGGTTCAGTCTCACTGTGTGGTAACTTGGGTAAGTGTCTAACACTATAGTCTCGGGCTGACCAAAGCCTTGTGAGTGGATTTGGTAGACGGAAACTGAAAGAAGCCTGTCTTATATATGTATATATATATATAGTGTGTTTGTGTGTCTGTGTTTGTTCCCCAAGCATAGCTTGACAAACCGACGCTGGTGTCTTTACGTCCCCGTAACTTAGCGGTTCGGCAAAGAGAACGATAGAATAAGTACTAGGCTTACAAAGAATGAGTTCTTGGGTCGATTTGTCGATTAATGGCGGTGTTCCAGCATGGCCGAAGTCAAATGCGCGTGTGTACTACTTGTTAATGATTAGCTTGTTGATAAACAATAAAAGTTTTTAACGGTTGAACACTACAAGAAGTACAGTGAAATTTATAAGCTATATATATATATATATATATATATATATATAAAATATTCGAGACAAAACCACTATTTTGCAAAACAAACAAGGAAAGACTTAATCAATACATAAAATTTTAATAAATAGTCAAAAAAACCGCCACTACAATCGTTTCTTGTCTTGATCGACAATCTTCAGGTGGACTTCCAATAATTCAGTGTCAAATTATGAAGTCAAATATTTGTCTCTGACTTTGCATTGATCGTTTACCTCTGTTGAAATAACCAAAGGAAATAAATCAAAGCAAACATCACACACATACACTCACACAAATATATATATATGTATGTATGTATATATATATATATATATATATATATATATATATATAATTATATATATATACACATACATACATATATATATATTTGTGTGAGTGTATGTGTGTGATGTTTGCTTTGATTTATTTCCTTTGGTTATTTCAACAGAGGTAAACGATCAAATGCAAAGTCAGAGACAAATATTTGACATTAGATACGTACAAACTGTATATATCGTTTCTTAGCGTCTCTATACTAGTCTAATAGAAACATCTAAATTGTGTATATTGATATCTGAATTTCTATGAAAAATCTAAAGACTGCATTCATATCTTTTTCTTAGGTAACAGTTAATGGACATCTTTAGATGATAATTGGTCAAGTATTTTTCCTTTTCAATAAACAAAATATATTAGAACGAAAGCTTTTATTAATCTAACCCCCCACCTTCCGTAAAATAACCAACAACAAAAGAAAAAAATGAAGGTGAATACGACTGTACTTGTTATCGTCACTTGATTACACTCCCTGAAAGAATAGGTGATGTCCTTGTTGAAGGGAAATGTAGATACAAACGGCTAATTCAGTTCTCATTTCAGTTTCGTTTTTTCGACTTCGTTTCATATTTAATACCAAAATATTAAAGAATATATTAACATATGTCTATCACCATAGAAACTCATAAAAAAACTCTCCATTAGAATTAACTTCTTTTTATTTTTCCATCATTTAGTAACTCGTATGCTAATGTTAAGACGATTTGTTACACATAGGTTATAGCAATGAAGAACTCAAGTTAGCTCCATGGAAATAGTCATATTTACACTACAGACATTGACAGATTAAAAACACGGCAACAAACAGTCAGGTTACAAAGAATCATTAGATAGATTCTCTATTAGAGCACCCCCAACACTGTACAATTATCTCCAGCAAATCTAATTTCCTGGTAGTATGTAGGAGTTTGGTTTTAATATTTGTCTATTTGCATTTTATTATCACTTCCATTGTTTCTTTCGAAACTCCCAAAACATAGTTACCAGCATTTTAAAAAACACCCTATCAACTCTTTCTTTCTTTCTTTCTTTCTTTCTTTCTTTCTTTCTTTCTTTCTTCCCACTTTATATACTTGTGTGCTTTCACGCACACAATATCTTTCTTTTATACATATATACATATCAGTAGTGGGATAAAGGGATAAAGAGAAAGACAGAGACAGAGAGAGAAATAGTGTGCGTGTGTGTGTGTGTGTGTGTGTGTTTGTCCTTGAATGTATAAGTACGTATTCATGTTAGTCCGCATATATGTATGTATGTATCATCTATCTATCTATCTATCTATCTATCTATCTATCTATCTATCTATCTATCTATTTATCTATCTGGCTATCTATCTATCTATCTATCTATCTATCTATCTATCTATCTATCTATCTATCTATCTATCTATCTATCTGAAAAGGAAAGTGAGAGTAGAGAGGCAAGTTTTGTCTAGCGAATGTTTTAAAAAAAGATGGGTGAATGTAGCAAGGATGGCACGTATGAATGACGAAGCCACATTGAGCATAATCCTATGAACCCAGAAATTGTAAACAGAGGGTTACCCACTTGCAAACAAATGTGGTAACATATAACAATATTGACCAAGGTTACCATGGTCTTTTTCGTAGGCTTTTCTTCCCACGGATAAACCTTACTTGCTTTCCCCTTTACACCATATATCATAACACTGTGATACACGATCCCTATTGATCGTTCTTTTTTTTTCCTCTTCCCCTTTTTTCCCCTTTTTTCTTCTTTTTTGATTTCTCTTTCCTTTTGTTCCTTTTCCTTTTCTTTTTTTTCTTTTTATTCTTTTTATTTTATTCAATTTTGTTTTTGTTTTTTTTTTGTTTTTGTTCTTTTCTTCCCTTTTACGATCCCTCTTGATCGAAAACCTACGCCACCCCCCTTTTTTTCTTTTGCTTTTTGTCCTCTTCATCCCCCAAAAGAAAAACTCTACCTTGTAACTTGTCCCATCTGTGTGCAGCCCTGTGTGGCCAATAAAGAAACTTATCTATCTATCTATCTATCTATCTATCTATCTATCTATCTATCTATCTATCTATCTATCTATCTATCTATCTGTCTGTCTGTTTGTCTGTCTGTCTGTCTGTCTGTCTATCTATCTATCTATCTATCTATCTATCTATCTATCTATCTATCTATCTATCGATCTATCTACACACACAAGAAATAGAAAATTCTTGGTACAGTATTATATATTTGAAAAAAATGAATTGAATTGACTTTTCTGATATTTTTTCCACTTTAATAATTAGATGTTTATAAGTTGAAACTTATAAACACCTAATTATTGAAGTGGAAAAATGATCAGAAAAACCATTTCTGTTCATTTTTTTCCAAATATATATATATATATGGATGAATGAATTGATAGATGGATGGATAGCTAGATAGGCTGGTGGGTAGATAAAGATGAAAGTGAGAAGTAATCTACTCCTTCAACTCAATCGGGATTCGAGGTTTAGCTCTGACGAAACATTCCCTTCTTTTCTTATTCTTTGTTCTTTTCCTTTTCTGCTTCCTCATCATCATTATGGTAATCACCTTTACCATTTATCCCCTCAGTATCCCCACAATTATTCGTCGTTATGTTCATCCCGCCAACCATTGCCACCACTACTACCATCACCGCCGCCGCCGCCGCCGCCACCAAAACCACCACGACCACGACCACCACGACCACCACCACCCCGACCACGACCACCACGACCACCACCACAACCACCACCACCACCACCATCTTCATCAATATCATTACCGAGCTAATTAGCGACCCTCTACGTCAGTGGTTCTCAACAGTTTTTCCATGAACCATTAGGGGACCATGACGATTATTCTTGGTGGTCCACAGTCTATGACTTTGAGAGACCAAAATTATGGGTGTTTAGATGCTACGATTCTGGGAAAATTGTACTAATAATTCAATTCAAAATACTTGCGCACAACTAGGGGAATAACACAAACAAAATATAACAATAAAAAACAGGATAAAAAACACACATTCAAAATAGAAAAAAAATAATACCTTCTCAGATATGAACCGCTATCATAAAATGATTATAGAATTTCTTCGCTCAGCCATTGTATTATATGAATGCATCAAAATTGTTGGGAATTTACAAGAGAAATCCTTGTTTTAAAAGATGATATAGACTACAACAAAGTCACGAAGTTTCTTTAAAATGGACGGTTGAAATGGAAAAATAGTTAGTGTTGCAATTAATACTGCACCTGTCATGCTGGGTTAAAAAGACCCACCTTACAAGTTTTAGTGAATGAACGTACTGGATGGGGAGCGGAGATTAATGTTTTATATATAGAGAGGCGTTCCTATCAAGAATATTATCTAATAAACTGAATACTATTTTTAACGGGTTGCTGAGTTTGGTAATAGCGTGAAATCAGCGACTGTGAAATCTTGATTATAAAATAAATAAATAAATGAACGTCTGTTTTCTGTCTTAATCTTCACAATGATCATCTGCAGGAAAAATAGTAAATCAAGAGGTAATATTTATGCTTTATCGCCACTTAAATGTGGATGTTGGGTTAGATTAAACAATGCTGCGGTAGATACCACCATATGGGCTTTTGGTGCAAAATGAACTCTTCCTTTATACCGCTAGCGGGGAAATAAATCCCTGACGCCTCCAGCGCCGAGACAACTAGATAACGTGATCTCGCCCTTCCTGTGTCTCATCAATGACGGACGCTCAATTGCAAGAGATAGTAGCAACTCATCTCTCTGTCAGTAATATATAGAAAAACATTGCAGAAAAGGCGCAGGTGTCGCGATTATCCAGTGAACTTGTTAAATCAAGTTCTAAAATTGCTTTCTTTTAGAACTGAATTAACTTTTGTATGAGAAAGGTAAAGATGAATACTGAAACATATAAATCAGTGAAATTTAGAGCTTGCTTACTTCGAGGACGTTTTGGAATTTTTAACAAAATGAGTCTTCAACTTAAAAAGGAAATTGCCAATTTATTCCGCTATCAAGGTACCATCAAAGTATTTTTTAAAAGTTAAAACTAAGGATTGTGAATATACAAGATGAAATAATTAATTCAGTTTCCGAAAAATATTGTGAAAACTTCCTAGTTATTCCCCATGAAAATAGACGAAATTGTGTTTCACCAGGAATACTTTTCTAAAGAATATGAATACCGTTCCAGAGAATCTGCAGGGGGTATTTTTTGAAATTAAAAATGATTTGGCAGCTCAGAATATGTTAAAGCAATTTACCATGGAAAAATTGGGTGCGAGCACATGAATTAAGCATTAAGATCCCTTCTTCCATTTGAATCAAATTACGCATGAAAATATATTTTCATGCTATTTGAAAATTTAATCTAAACAGGGGAATCGTCTTGCAGTAGGAAATCGTGATTATTTTCGTTTACTATCCCAAACATTTTTGAGATAAGCTGCTTCAGGCGCTAATACGGATAATGCGTGGAATTTACTCACAGAAAAACCAGTTTAAAAGGTTTCGAACACAATCAATAAAATACGATGTATATTCTTTATTTTTTTTTATAAAACGATGTGTAAAAGTTACATTAAATAAAGAGCAGTCCATTATTTTCACGACTTTATGAGAATGTAAGTATTCGCTGCGTCAAAAGCATGTTGCAGGCCGATAATAATGAAAGAATTTTCGTACAAAATGGAAATTTGAAAGTACGTAAGTAAAGTTCTGAATGAAAAGGGGTCCGACCAGACATAATAAAGCAAACGACGAAATGTTTTTATATCTAAGTTTAAACTCAGCAAATGCTTCGTGATCATATTCATTATTAACGCAAAACAAATCATGGCTATTATCAACTTGAATGTATCAAATGTCGGAACAGAGTCAGGACGATTGATACTAATTACACAAGAAACACTTCTGCAAAACTATGGACTTCATCATTATATTTGGTTTTGCGATAGTTGTAATGACGATACGAAGCTCACTAAAGACTCGAGTGGTGACGATGGATAAGTATAGAGAATGCGTACTAAAAGACTTAGTCATAAGACAATTGCCACTGCAAACAGACATGTTTTCTCAAGATAAACAACTTTGTGGAAATGATCTATTATTGGGCGTATGCAATGGTTTGAAAGTGATAATGATAATAGTAATAATAACGGTGATTCTTTCTAATTTTGGGGCATTTGATTGTATCAACCCCAGAACTCAACTAGGACTTATTTCATCGATCTCATTAGATAAAAGGCAAAGTCAACGACGGTGGAATTTGAGCTCAAAATATAATGACGGACGAAATGCCGTAAAGTATTTTATTCGGCACGGTAAAGATTCTGTCAGCTCGCCGCTTTAATACTACTACTACTACTACTACTACTACTACTACTACTACTAATAATAATAATAATAATAATAATAATAATAATAATAATAATAATAAGGCTGGACTTGTTCTTTGCTGCTCTGACCTGTCAGCAGCTGAAGACACAGAAACTAATACAACCCAGTAGAATAGCTGAAAAATAACACGAAAAGACTGGAATATCTACAGTTTCCTGTGAGTATTTTGAATTTCCCCCAAAATAAGTCAAGAAACTTGCATATCTACAGCTTTCGAACACATAAACAATCAGCTTTAAAACCTTTAATATCTACACCTTCTGTGAATAACTATCACTTCCTTACCCACTGAGTATTCGAAAATGTAACTATCTTCTTTATTCCAAGAATACTACAGTTTTCTCTGTCCGGACAGACAAAAGATCATCTCCAGTAAATTTAAAAACCTTAATATCTACAATTTTCTGTGAAAAACTTTTACTTTCCTTTTCTTTTCTTCCCTTTCTCACTGAATATTCGAAAATGTAAACATCCTTTTTATTGAAAAAAAAAATACCCCAGCCTTCTTTGAACGGACATACAAACCGAACACCTCAAAAAATTTAGAAACTTTAATATCTCCAATTTTGTGTGAACATTTTGTCCTTCCTTCTTCCCTGACTAACAGAATATGTAAGCATGCCTTTAATTGTAACAACCATAAAAATTAAGGAAGTAAGCACCTGTCAATATATACATATTGCACAACTACAAAAACTGTAAACCACAGCAAAACATTTTTAAAAGAAAAGAAGAATTCCAAAAGAAAAAGAAATTCAGAAATTCAAAAGTCCAACAAAGTGAACATTCCTTCCTCCTACTATTCCCAAAGACTGGAATATCTACAGTTTCCTGTGAACATTTTAAATATCCCTCAAAATAAAATAAGTTAGGAAACTTACATACCCACAGCTTTCGAACACACAAACGATCAGCTTTAAAAAAAACCTTCAATATCTACAGCTACTCTGTGAATACCTATCGTTTCCTTCCTCCTTGAGTATTCGGAAATGTAAACATCCTTTTCATTGCAAAAGTATTACTGTATTCCCCAACTGGACAGAAAACGAACATCTCATGAAAACTTAAAAAGTTTAATATATTACCCAAATATGTAAACACAACTTTTATTCAAACAGCACTACTGAATTCAGAAATTCAAACATGTAACGACGCGAATATCAGAATATGTGTATGTGTATATATATATATATATATATAACTAAAAAACAAGGGTGTATGAGAGACACCACCATGCCGAAATAGCAGTCAAAACCCTGACGTTAAAAACCACGTTAAATGTTCATATCGTACCATGAGATAAGACAGAGGGACAAAATAGACTAGCAAAAAATATTATTTTTTAGTTGTAAAAAATTATTACCTTTGTACGGTATTTTTTCCCATGCTGGCCACTTGATAATATCGATATTTAAATATCGATATTATTCTTATTTATAAATTTATATAATTCGTCACTATATTCACTGCGGTGTCTATTTTGACCATATCGTGCTTATGGGGTGTTTTGGCGGGCGATTTAACTAGTCTTGTGCCTACGTGCATATATATGTATGTATGGACGTTCGTATATATAGGTATAACGTTTGTTCTGTATATAGATATCTGTATTTATGTACTTTTGATATATTCAACCGATGACGGTAAAGCTTATTTAAAGCAAAACCAGAAATCCTGGATCTTGAATTATTCAATAATATTTTTTGCTAGTCTATTTTGTCCCTCTGTCTTATCTCATGGTACGATATGAACATTTAACGTGGTTTTTAAAGTCAGGGTTTTGACTGCTATTTCAGCATGGTGGTGTCTCTCAGACACCCTTATTTTTTAGTTGTAAAAAATTATTACCTTTGTACGGTATTTTTCTCATGCTGGCCACTTGATATTATCGATATTTAAATATCGATATTATCCTTATATATATATATATATATATATATATATATATATATATATGTATAAAAATTATATATAAAATTACAAAATGGGACAAGAACGCAAAATACACAAAGAGACGACACAAAAAACGGACGGGTCATTCGAAGCCTCTAATCTTCAGTCAGGAACTGGATCATCCTAGCAAATTTCGGTTGATTAATCCTGATATCACTCCGATCCGGCCAGCCCCAAGGAAAAACTATGCTGCGAGCATTAGATTTCTTGGAAAAAGGATCGAATGTATACGAAACAAGGACAGAAAAACGGACGATGCCACGCGAATATAAATACAAAAAACAAAAATAAAATTAAAAACAAGAATGGTAATAACAGGACAAAAACAGCGGGTTTCTTACGACTTTAGACAATTTAACTTATCTTAGCTGACGTATTTTGAAATAAATGCCTTTGCGGCAGACGAAGAAAAAAACGGTGTTGTCACAGCATATATATATATATATATATATATATATATATATATATATATATATATATATATATATATGCATATATGCATGTATGCATGTATGTATGTGTGTGTATATGCATATATATATTTTTTCTACCAGTAATTACAAATAGAACAGGTTGAATTGTTTCTTTTCAAGGCAGCGCTCTCAGAGGCCACTAGCATTAGTAAACACATTTGACCTCTGCTGACCCAAAGGGTGAAAGATTCTTTTGTCTCTATGGCGGACCTCCCCAACATCTGCTGAATCTATTTATAGACCTGTAGCATAGGATCTATTCACCAAACTGCTACCCAAATATTTCCCCCAATAACGACATATTTAAGATTATCACAAGTACAAGACAAAAGTTGAAAATAAAGAACATTTAATAAAATATTTTAATAATAAATGGTGACTCTGTGGTTCATTATTGTGTAAGTTTTCTTATTGGGGTGAGCTGGGGTGTTATGATGTTGGCGATGTTAGTCGTGGGAGCGGTGGTTGTGCTGACGGTTGTGGAATTGATAGGGGTTGTTGTTTTGTCGATGTATCTGAGGGAGTTTTTAAACTCCAGAAAAAAAAAGAGTTTAGTCAATGGTCGCTCTCTGCATAACAAACAACCTTCTATATATATATATATATATATATATATATGTGTGTGTGTGTTTATATGTGTGTATGTTTGTGTGTGTGTTTGTGTGTGTGTGTTTGCGTGTATATGTATGTATATATAAATATATATATGTATATACATACTATTGACATCATAAGAATTTTGTAATCTTTCGAGAACGTGAAACAATTCCTTTTTGGAGCAGTGAATCTCGAAGTATATGTCTACAGGGGATGTGGGTTCGAGTCCCACAGATTTTGACTTTTTCCATCCAAAAGAGTTTTTCAAGCTAATTTTTACATGCTGTTATGTTTGGCTTTCTCTATGCTATATAACAAACAGAAATGTATACAACATATCTGTAAATACAAAAGAAATGGATAGAAAAAAGAGGGATCGAGCAAACGAAATGAAATATGATTGGCTATTTTATTTTTCATCGGTAATATCAATCCATGACGACAATGAAAATATTTTAATTTCCACACAACGATCTCAAACGAAATAACTTACCGAACAAATGTTTTCTACTTTAGGCACAAGGCCTCAAATTTGTGGGGAGGGTACTAGTCGATCATATCGATCCTAGTGTTTCACTGGTACTTATTTTATCGATTCCGAAAGGATGAAAGGCAAAGTCGATCTCGGCGGAATTCGAACTCAGAACCTAAAGACAGACGAAAAACTGCTAAGCATTTCCCCCCGGCGTGCTAACGTTTCTGATTTCTTTATTTACCCACTAGGGGCCACATAGAGGGGACGTTACAAACATTGGGGACATGGAACATCACAATTACATATATATGAGCAAAATGGAATATGAAAATGATATATGAGAGTGATACCGACGGCCCCATCCGCCAGCATCACTTATCTGTCCTTCTTCACCCATTCTCAATTAGCATTCCATTCCTTCCTATCACAACATTCGTTTTTCTTTCAGCCATCTCTATCCACTCCTCTTTCATTTCCACTGACTTCCACCGCACACCCTCTTCCTCTAACCTTGTCGCCAATATACCCGTATCATCACTATCCACAGCCGTATAACTCCAATCTTCGTGTTCGTACCACTTGGTCAACACCCGCTTTTTAACGTTTTGTATGTCTTTCCCATGTATAACACATAAAAAATGGGTCACGGGACTTTCTTTGCTTTGTGTGTGTGTTTTGGATTTTCTTGTAGGAGGGGAGTGGGTGGAATCACTGTTTGCCGGGGAGGGTCGGGACTCTAAGGGTATGGGTGGTGTCGGGGTGGGTTGGGGCTTCGCACAGTTTTTCTTTTTCTTTTTTCTTTTTCTCTTTGTTCCCCCTTCTTTCCACTCTTGTTGCATCTCTTCTTCTGTCGTTTCCTTCTCTGTCTGTTTATTTTCTTCCTCTCCTGAGGCTTCCTCAACACTTTCCTTTTCTTTTTCCTTTGGTGGGGGAGGGCAGTAGGCTCTTATGTGACCCCTTTGGCCACACTTGTAGCACCTGGGCGCCCTACCCTCCACCCACACTCTCATAATAATATTTCCAGTTTTTATGCTATCCGTAATCCTCTCTATAACATCCGCCTCCGTTTGAATGTTCATAACTAGTGTGGCACCTCTCACGCCTTCATACTTCATAATGGCGTGGAGGATGTCCACTTTATCTTCATTTCCTTTTATAACCGCAGCCGTTATTACTTCGCCCTCTAGGTGTGGAGGTATTCCTTCCACCCTAATTCTGGTTGTCCGCCTATTCAGGTACGAGGGTAACAAGTAAAACTTTTCTGTACTCACCACCTTGGCTGCTACATTCCTGGCTGCTTTTTCACTTTTAAATTGCACCGTTATGGTTCCGTATTGTAATCCTTTTGTCATATACACAATTTCCTCTCCTGTCTGCTTGAGAGCCTCTTCAATTGCTTCCATGTTAATTACTTCCATCTTTCTCCCTCCATTCATAAAAACTTTATATTTAATGGTTCTACGATGGAACCAGTCTCCGCGCCCTACTGAGGGCAGCAGCTCAACCTCTCCGTTCTCGTTCTCTTTCACAAACTCCTGGAGGCCCGTCAACTTAGCCAGGTCTATCTCTCTTTCCATTGACTTCTTCGTTACACCTGCGTAGGTGCCTTCCATCTTTTTCACCGCCAACTCCTCCTCAGATGTCGAAATTTCAGAGAAATTTCTCCCTTCCATCTCCTCCGTTTGATGGAGGCGGCTCATAATCGCCTCAGACCGAAAAACGGCCTCCCGAACCGAAAAAGTTTAACGCGCTGAACGAGCGAAACGCGAAACCGCGTCAACGCCGTTCAGAGTTTCCACAACAACAACCACGCTTTGTTCTTTTTTACCGAATTTTCAGGAGCCGAAAAAAACACAACCGACGTCAAACGAAGTGCTAACGTTTCTGATTTCTTTATTTACCCACTAGGGGCCACATAGAGGGGACGTTACAAACATTGGGGACATGGAACATCACAATTACATATATATGAGCAAAATGGAATATGAAAATGATATATGAGAGTGATACCGACGGCCCCATCCGCCAGCATCACTTATCTGTCCTTCTTCACCCATTTTCAATTAGCATTCCATTCTTTCCTATCACAACATTCGTTTTTCTTTCAGCCATCTCTATCCATTCCTCTTTCATTTCCACTGACTTCCACCGCACACCCTCTTCCTCTAACCTTGTCGCCAATATACCCGTATCATCACTATCCACAGCCGTATAACTCCAATCTTCGTGTTCGTACCACTTGGTCAACACCCGCTTTTTAACGTTTTGTATGTCTTTCCCATGTATAACACATAAAAAATGGGTCTTGGGACTTTCTTTGCTTTGTGTGAGTGTTTTTGATTTTCTTGTAGGAGGGGAGTGGGTGGAATCACTGTTTGCCGGGGAGGGTTGGGACTCCAAGGGTATGGGTGGTGTCGGGGTGGGTTGGGGCTTCGCACAGTTTTTCTTTTTCTTTTTTCTTTTTCTCTTTGTTCCCCCTTCTTTCCACTCTTGTTGCATCTCTTCTTCTGTCGTTTCCTTCTCTGTCTGTTTATTTTCTTCCTCTCCTGAGGCTTCCTCAACGCTTTCCTTTTCTTTTTCCTTTGGTGGGGGAGGGCAGTAGGCTCTTATGTGACCCCTTTGGCCACACTTGTAGCACCTGGGCGCCCTACCCTCCACCCACACTCTCATAATAATATTTCCAGTTTTTATGCTGTCCGTAATCCTCTCTATAACATCCGCCTCCGTTTGAATGTTCATAACTAGTGTGGCACCTCTCACGCCTTCATACTTCATAATGGCGTGGAGGATGTCCACTTTATCTTCATTTCCTTTTATAACCGCAGCCGTTATTACTTCGCCCTCTAGGTGTGGAGGTATTCCTTCCACCCTAATTCTGGTTGTCCGCCTATTCAGGTACGAGGGTAACAAGTAAAACTTTTCTGTACTCACCACCTTGGCTGCTACATTCCTGGCTGCTTTTTCACTTTTAAATTGCACCGTTATGGTTCCGTATTGTAATCCTTTTGTCATATACACAATTTCCTCTCCTGTCTGCTTGAGAGCCTCTTCAATTGCTTCCATGTTAATTACTTCCATCTTTCTCCCTCCATTCATAAAAACTTTATATTTAATGGTTCTACGATGGAACCAGTCTCCGCGCCCTACTGAGGGCAGCAGCTCAACCTCTCCGTTCTCGTTCTCCTTCACAAACTCCTGGAGGCCCGTCAACTTAGCCAGGTCTATCTCTCTTTCCATTGACTTCTTCGTTACACCTGCGTAGGTGCCTTCCATCTTTTTCACCGCCAACTCCTCCTCAGATGACGAAATTTCAGAGAAATTTCTCCCTTCCATCTCCTCCGTTTGATGGAGGCGGCTCATAATCGCCTCAGACCGAAAAACGGCCTCCCGAACCGAAAAATTTTAACGCGCTGAACGAGCGAAACGCGAAACCGCGTCAACGCCGTTCAGAGTTTCCACAACAACAACCACGCTTTTTTTTTTTTTCTTTTTTACCGAATTTTCAGGAGCCGAAAAAAACACAACCGACGTCAACGACGTGCTAACGTTTCTGCCAGCTCACTGCCTTCTAACTTACCAAACAAATGCAAATAAGGAATGCTTGATAAATGTCTGGGATACAATGTAAAACCTTTCGGAGACCAGAAAATCGGGTTTCGATTTTCAGTTAGGAAAACCAAAAATCTGAAAAAATCATTTACTCCCTTTACTTCATTAACATCAAAGGTAAATTTTTCTAACGCATAAACATCAAAGGTAAATTTTTCTAACGCATAAACATCAAAGGTAAATTTTTCTAACGCATAAACATCAAAGGTAAATTTTTCTAACGCATAAACATCAAAGGTAAATTTTTCTAACGCATGAACATCAAAGGTAAATTTTTCTAACGCATAAACATCAAAGGTAAATTTTTCTAACGCATAAACATCAAAGGTAAATTTTTCTAACGCATAAACATCAAAGGTAAATTTTTCTAACGCTTGAACATCACATATGACTTAAATTTACTTAAATGTACTTATATTCCCGGGCGATTGCTGTAGTAAGCACGTGATGTACTCAAATTAAAATACAGACATTGTTCTTTGTAAATGATATATGCCGTGAGAATGTTGTCATTGTGTTATTGATTTTGATTAAGTCGATGTAAAAGCAAGGAAAAGAAGAAAGAAGAGAACGAAGGAAAGATCGTGCCACAGCAGACGTTCATAAGCCGAATTACTTATGATCAAGGTTAGCTGTGTTGTTTTGATACGTTAAATGTTATATTGTATTAGCTGAAATACAAGTCACGTTGCACCTGTGTGTATATGTGTTCGAGAGAAAGAGAGAGAGGGGGAGGAAGAAGGAGAGGAAGGAAGAGGTGAGGAAGAGGGATAGAGAAAAAAAAGAATGAGGAGGGAGGGAGAGGAAGGAAGAGAGAGAGAGAGAGAGAGAGAGCGGAATAAAGGAAGTTGGAGAGAAAGAATGACGGGGGAAAAGAAAAATAGGCAGGGAGAAGCAAAGATATATAGATAGATATAAGGAGAACGAAAAGCAGAGCCAGACAGAAAGATGGGCAAATATAGGACCAAGGAAGAACTATCAACCATAAACATTATAGTATAGGCGCAGGCGTAGCTATGTAGTAAAGAAGCTTGCTTCCCAACCATATGGTTCCGAGTTCAGTCCCACTGCGTGGCACCTTGGGCAAATGTCTTCTACTATAGCCTCGGGTCGACCAAAGCCTTGTGAGTGCATTTGGCAGACGGAAACTGAAAGAAGCCCGTTTGTATATGTATGTGTTTGTGTTTGTCCCCCTACCATCGCTTGACAACCGATGTTGGTGTTTCTATGTCCTCGTAACTTCGCGGTTCAGTAAAACAGACCAATGGAATAAGTACTAGTCTTACAAAGTCCTGGGGTCGATATGTTCGATTAAGACCCGCAATCAAATGACTGACCGCAATCAAATGACTGAAACAAATAAAAGAATGAAAAATAAGTTATAGAGCATAAAAATTATAGTCTGTGGTATTTAAAAGGTGTCAGACTAGAAGATAATTGGTTCTTTGGATTTTAATTTCGACACTACGTTCTGAGTTCGAGTCACTTTGAGTTTATTTGTTTTTTCTTTATCCTTCAGGTTCGGTAAAATATAGAACCCGTCGAGTACTGGAATCAATTTAATCAGTTATGCCCTGTCGCACAATATGCAGCCTTATTCCACTTCTAAATCCTATTTTTTGGAGTAGGAATTTAAATATTGCGTGATGCGAAATGCTAAAAAATGTAATATTTATCTTCACTTGAAAGTGAATGCTATGTTAGAAGACAAAATACTGCACTATTTACCCTGAGAAAACACTACTTATGCACTTGTGGTGCATATACGCATTTGTGCGTATATCACCAGAGGGAAATGATCATCCGCTATCACTTCCGAACACTGCCAGGTCACATGATATCGGACTTTCTTCGTTTTGTTAATAGCAGATGCCCGAAGATGGAGATAGCAGTTATTATATCGCTAACGATATAAATAGAATCATATCGTCAATAGCAGACGGTTATCTCCCGCTAGCAGAATAAACACGAGTATTTTATATGCATCATAAGTCCATATGAGAGGTTCTCAATATTTTGTGTTCTAACACAGCATTCACTTTTAAGCGGGGAGAGATACTACCTTTTGAATCTAATTAATTAGCTTCATGTGCTAATTAATTATATGCTAAAAAATGTCTTTCAAAAGAATTTAGGGAGTGGAATTTTTAAATGGAGGTAATTTTCAACATTTGCGACATAGAAAATAATATTGGTTTCAAATTTTAGCGATTTTATTGGTAGTGGTATATCGATCATATCGACTCCAGTGCTCAACTGGTAATTAATCTATCAACTCCCCAAAGGATGAAAGCCCAAGTTGACCCTGGTGACATTTGAATTCAGAACGTAAAGTCGGAAGAAATTCTACCAAACATTTTGTCCTGTTTGGTAATGACTCTGCCAGCTTGCTGCCTTAATACAGAGACATTAATATTAAGGCTTCGGGTTTCTCCAAATGGCTTCGGTGGAAAAAAATAAGTTGTTCTTCAACATAAGGTTTCTTTTAATAATGTGGTTGATTTTGTAAAACAAATGCTATTCGCCATTTTAAAAATGTTCGCTGCTAAAACAATTTCTGTTTCACTTTATGTCTTATTCAAAGGAGCTGTGTGTAGAACATAGACATTTTTGTAAAATATACGTTTGAAAACCTATAACAAAATCTTTTCAAACTACACTCAGTCATTCTACACGCAGTGGCGTGCCTCAAGGTTCAGTGCTTAGGCCCTTGTTGTTCTTAGTCTTCATAAATGACTTGCCCGACGACCTCACGCAACACACCCTTCTATTTGCCGACGATATCAAACTGGTCGCTCCTCGCGGTAATATAGAGGATCTTCGTCGATGCCTCCACCAAATTTGGAAGTGGTCTAACAATTGGGACCTGTGTCTGAACGTGTCAAAGTGCTGTCATCTGCCTGTCGGCTCTACTCCTGCAACTCAACTTGATTTCGAGCCGGGTCGTCTGCTGCTGGAGAGGACCGATCAGGTAAAGGACCTAGGTATCTTGGTGGATTCCTCCTTTTCGCCTTCGGCCCAGTGCGTCCATGCTGCCAACAAAGCACGCGGAATTCTGTTCTTGATTCGACGGTCATTCGGAATGCTCACAGCAGCCATATTCCTACCACTCTATGTCACGCTGGTGAGACCCATATTGGAGTATGGGATTCAAGCCTCTTCTCCTTATCTCCTCAAAGACATACAGCATCTCGAAAGAGTCCAGAAGCTGGCTACCCGCATGGTTCATGGTCTCAAAAATTTGTCCTACGAAGAAAGGCTGAGGACGCTCGACCTTTATTCTCTTGAAAAACGCCGCCGCCGTGGTGATCTCATTCTCGCCCACAACATCATAAGCGGAAAGTGTAACCTCTCGAATGAGCTGTTCTTCACTCCTGCTCCAGAGCGTCGGCTGCGGGGTCATTCCGAAAAGCTCTACCTGCGACGATTTCATCTCAATCGAAGGAGAGGAGCTTTCTCCGTCCGGGTTGCGGATCCGTGGAACAAGCTGCCAGACGAGATGGTGAAGATGCCGACGACCGCTTTGTTCAAAGCCTCCCTTGACCTCAAGTGGCCTGAACTCTTTACATGAACACCACCCTGTACTTAACTGCATGCCCCCCTACATGGCCTTGCTATTTGCTTTTGTGCCAAATTAACTAACTAACTAACTAAAGAAAGGAGTGACATAATGGATAATGTCCTTGATATACCTGCTAAACAAAACAATGTTCGTGGCTCGAACGTGTTTTAATCATGCGCTCCTCTTTCAAAGTTTCTCTGAGTGTAAACAACATCAACATTTTACAAGATTACAACGGTTTGACGTGGGGGACGAAGACGTCGTGTAAGTTTTTAGTTACCAGCTAGACATAGCCGCAACTAGGTTTCGCTTTTTAGTTGCTACTATTTATATTGACTTACATCACTAATACTCTTTCGACATCAAACGCTATCACTTCTTGCCTTCTATAAATTCCTGTTTTTGTGGTTCTAAGAAATAATCAATATTGATCGAGCAATATAGATCACTGACTGATGTGTACAACCAGCTAAAGACATATTTGAAGATTTGAAGCTATAAATATTATTTAAGGCATTGATTCAAATGCAATTAAATCTACAGTGCGAGAATCTCTTACTTCTTGCTGATTTCTCATTCAACGATGATTTCTAGTTCTCAGTTTGAACATTTTAGAACGACAAGAGCGGTGGATTGGAAGAACTGTTGGCACGCCGAAGAAAATACTCACAGTGGTATTCATTCTCGGTCTTTACGCTCTGTGTTCAAATCCCACAGAACTCCACAATACATTTCATTTTCCGAGGTCGATGAAATAAAATACTTGAGAAGTATTGAGATTGATTTTAACGACGAAAACCCTAACTCATATTTCCTTTTTTTTATATATACGCATATCTAGTCTGAATCCCATTTGGTAATAGTACACAGCATCTAGATAGGAAACAATTTTTCATAAATTAAGCATTTATGCTATATGGTATTTAATAGATCTGTATATATCTATATTCAACTACATGTCTCTAGTTATTTAACTTAGCTTATTTTGATTATATATATATATATATATATATATATATGTACACACAACGGACGTATTCTTCCTTAGTAGCCGACTTCTACTGCTCTGATCGCGTACATATATTGAACAAATTCCTTCAGTTGATCTGTTTTTTAAAGTGTAATAACTGAAGAAAGTATGCCGTAAGGAATGTATTTCCAATTATATATTATGCAATTATCTGAAACGTACGTATTGAATGATTTCAAACTAACATTATTTGGTTTGACTTCATTATTACAATGTTTGAGGAGGAAACGGATAATGAATGTAGGAGCTAAGAGGTATTAAAACTATGTATTTGTCTTATCTTTTAGTCAGGCAGACCGGCAGTGCCTATGACTCTGTACAGGATTACAAAATCACCGAAAGTCGTGGAAAGTATACTCAAGCAAGAGGCCTGGCTCCATTGCTTACAGTAAAGTAGAATCTGCTAAGGCAGGGGTTCCCAACATTTTTCGTGCCGCTGTTTCCTTAGAACCCAGGACACATTCCTAGTGCCCCACCTCACTCGCCACCACAAACGTAGACCATTTTCTGTAGCAAATTCAAAACAACGGTATTTCACAAATGAAACTTAACCTAATTAACCCATTATTTTGTTTGCATTTACATTCACCGCCTCTTCTTGGCCATCCCATTTTCGCCCCACTTTTCTTCGACGGCCCCTGAATCTTCCCAACCCTCGGGGCGGGCAGTACCACCCACTTTGGGAACCACTGTGCTAAATTCACCCAAGGACCAACTAGTAGTGTTGATACTAACAATAGATTCAGATTACTGCTCAGTGATTTAGTCTACACCTTAAAATAGTCGTTCGTAAAATGATAATTCGCAGGCCGCCACTAAATATTAGCGAACATTTTTGTTTTTCTCCTTCATTAAAGAAAAGGCAAAATAGAATTTGCATGTAATTAATTTTCTTCGCATTGGCGTTGGACCAGTTTAAAAAGTTACAAACCATCTTAGTTTTACAAAGCATGGCAATTTGTGTGGTCTTCGCAGCTCCACACCTCAAAGGGTAGGAACATGAAGTGATTCTCACAGGCCGCATTTCACATAAAGGCCCCCACTCCTCCCATGTGAAACGCCGCCTTTAAGCAACTCTTATCCAAGTACAGTATATCAATTAATAGGTGTATGATTACCGGATGGTTAAGATGAATTTATTTCTGCGGGCATGACCATGTAGTTATGATCGCTTCACAGTCATGTGATTCTAAGTTCAATCCTGGAGCGCGGTATATTGGGTAAGTGTTTACTGCCTTAATCTCATGAATATTTAAGTCAGGTGAGGCATAATTTTGGTTTGAGGACATTGTAAAGAAGCTCTCAGAAGAATGAACCATGTCAGTCACGGAGGATGGAGATTTAATCCGTCGCTGATTTAGCACAGTTGCACTTTGGTGACTTGTGCGCTACCAATTTAGATTTAAAGATGTGGTTTAGGTTCTACATTTAGAAGCTTATATATATATATATATATATATTATATATATATATATATATGTACACACAACGGACGTATTCTTCCTTAGTAGCCGACTTCTACTGCTCTGATCGCGTACATATATTGAACAAATTCCTTCAGTTGATCTGTTTTTTAAAGTGTAATAACTGAAGAAAGTATGCCGTAAGGAATGTATTTCCAATTATATATTATGCAATTATCTGAAACGTACGTATTGAATGATTTCAAACTAACATTATTTGGTTTGACTTCATTATTACAATGTTTGAGGAGGAAACGGATAATGAATGTAGGAGCTAAGAGGTATTAAAACTATGTATTTGTCTTATCTTTTAGTCAGGCAGACCGGCAGTGCCTATGACTCTGTACAGGATTACAAAATCACCGAAAGTCGTGGAAAGTATACTCAAGCAAGAGGCCTGGCTCCATTGCTTACAGTAAAGTAGAATCTGCTAAGGCAGGGGTTCCCAACATTTTTCGTGCCGCTGTTTCCTTAGAACCCAGGACACATTCCTAGTGCCCCACCTCACTCGCCACCACAAACGTAGACCATTTTCTGTAGCAAATTCAAAACAACGGTATTTCACAAATGAAACTTAACCTAATTAACCCATTATTTTGTTTGCATTTACATTCACCGCCTCTTCTTGGCCATCCCATTTTCGCCCCACTTTTCTTCGACGGCCCCTGAATCTTCCCAACCCTCGGGGCGGGCAGTACCACCCACTTTGGGAACCACTGTGCTAAATTCACCCAAGGACCAACTAGTAGTGTTGATACTAACAATAGATTCAGATTACTGCTCAGTGATTTAGTCTACACCTTAAAATAGTCGTTCGTAAAATGATAATTCGCAGGCCGCCACTAAATATTAGCGAACATTTTTGTTTTTCTCCTTCATTAAAGAAAAGGCAAAATAGAATTTGCATGTAATTAATTTTCTTCGCATTGGCGTTGGACCAGTTTAAAAAGTTACAAACCATCTTAGTTTTACAAAGCATGGCAATTTGTGTGGTCTTCGCAGCTCCACACCTCAAAGGGTAGGAACATGAAGTGATTCTCACAGGCCGCATTTCACATAAAGGCCCCCACTCCTCCCATGTGAAACGCCGCCTTTAAGCAACTCTTATCCAAGTACAGTATATCAATTAATAGGTGTATGATTACCGGATGGTTAAGATGAATTTATTTCTGCGGGCATGACCATGTAGTTATGATCGCTTCACAGTCATGTGATTCTAAGTTCAATCCTGGAGCGCGGTATATTGGGTAAGTGTTTACTGCCTTAATCTCATGAATATTTAAGTCAGGTGAGGCATAATTTTGGTTTGAGGACATTGTAAAGAAGCTCTCAGAAGAATGAACCATGTCAGTCACGGAGGATGGAGATTTAATCCGTCGCTGATTTAGCACAGTTGCACTTTGGTGACTTGTGCGCTACCAATTTAGATTTAAAGATGTGGTTTAGGTTCTACATTTAGAAGCTTATATATATATATATATATATATATATATTGATATTCCCTTATATATATATATATATATATATATATATATATATATATATAATAAATTATCATATATACATATATATGATAAATTACGACAAACACGAATTTATGCTATTTGAAAGCTTTGTCATTGTGGCTGTTTGGAACTCTGCATTGGATGTTCTATTTGCAATTGGGTGCTTAACCATAACGGATCATCATGGAACGCTTTATTGCATTATGTTTCAGAGAACTACCAATTTCAGAAACTCTGTAAGGGATTATGGGCCATTGTCCGCTTTCTTAGGTACTGCTTGTTTATCAAGACTGGAAAGAGTAAAAGGAAAGCGTGTGCAGGAACTATCGTGAAATCTCTATGCTCTTAGTCATTGGGAATATATTTTGGAAGATTTTCTGAATAGACTTTGCCATCATCTCACTCCATCTGTCTTCCCGGAAGGCTGATGTTGCTGTGGACTGGACAGAAGGACAAGGAATATGATTTGAACTGAACGAAATTTCATTGAGAAATGTATTGGAAAGAAAACTTGATCATTATCAAGTCGTTATCTTAAAATTGCTTTTGACACAGTTTATAGGAGGCTCTTCATATTGTATTGGAAAAGGTTGGCTTCCCGCCCAAATTTGCTGTTACCTTGAAAGAGTCCGATGATGTTACAAAATTAAGAGTAAACTTCGCCGATAAACTATCATCTCCAATTAGTGTTAAAAATAGCATGAAATAAGACATCTCTGTCCGAGCAGTTTTCATTGCTTACATTTCCAAATACAGAAACTGTGGTACTGATGTATTTATTCGTTTTCGCACAAATTCGAAGAAAAAGGAAGACGAAGTAAGAAATGAGAAGAATTATCTTCCTATACACCACGAGACGCACCTCTCGCCTTTCAATATAAAATATAATTTCAGTATGTATTTTATCTATATTTTGAAAACCAATGCCTTCATTTATTACCTTACACTTATAAGAACTTGTTTCATCAGCTTAGCAAAATATCTCGTTCGATTGATTAGGTCGTATAGAGCAAAACGTGCGGTTATCTGTGACTAATCATTTCGTATTTAAATTTCATATACATATGTATGTATGTGTGTGTGTGTATGCATATATTTATGAGTATATATATGTGTATATTTATACATACATACATATGTATATGTATATATATATATATATATATATATATAATAATATATATATAATATATATATATATATATATAATATATATATATACATATTAAAAGGGAGAGGCCGGTTTATGGGGCTACCCTGGATTTCTCTCTCATAATGGGTTTAGCCTTACGGCGTATCTTCAGACCATAAACACTGCTGGCCTAAGACCTCTTGAAAATATGGAGCGGAAACTGCCTCGCTATGAAGGTAAACATCGGGTGCTTATCTCCTTTTGTCATTGGCCATTGAACTTCGACTACACAGCCATCTTGGTGTCACCAAATGACACGAAGGTAAGCGATTTTCTCCCTTCAGCCTTGGTTATTGGCTTCCGGCTGTGGCACCGTGTTGCGGATTCCAAAGAGGTAGCAGGAATCTGCTAAAATGCAAGCATGGCCCGAAAATCTCCGCCTGGAGTTCAGGATGCTCTCTGCCATGAGCGAGTCTTTTAGGATTCTTGCGCATTTGGCAATACACAGCTTGCAACGTTTCGTTCCGTTGACGTAGTGGCCTGGGTTCTCGAGTATGGTATCCCTTTGTCTCTTAGTTGCCGGGACTCTGAAGGAGGACAAATTATTGCAAAGATGCTGTTTGACGGATTTCCCAGTGCACCCCTCGTATTTCTGTAGGCGTGTAATGTTGGTGTGCCTGTTGCTGTTGTTGGTACTGTTGATACTGCGGTTGTCGCTGATGAGGCTGGGCCTGCTGCTGTTGGTATCGGTGGCTGGTGGTGGTGGTGGTGGTGTCGGTAATATTTTCGTCCCTGCACCTGTTTGCCTCTGCTGCAGTCGTTGTTGTTGCTACCGGTGCTGGCGTTGCTGTTGTTGGTGTTGTTGTCGCTGCTGCTGGTGCTACCGCCGTTGTTGTTGTTGTTGATGGAGACGAGATTGCTGGTGTTGTTGGAGGCGGGGCTACTGGTGCTGGCGATGGTGGAAGAGGTGGCAGTGGCGACGGTAATGCTATCGTCACTGCCAGTTATGGAGGAGGCGCTGTTGCTGTTGATAATGTTGCTGCTGCTGTTGTTGGCGTTATATCCACAGGTGGAACTGGACCAGTTGCTTCTGCTACTACTACTACTACTATAGTGGCTGACAGGTCTGGCATTGTGGTCGTTGGGGAAGCTATTAGTAAGGCTGGTGTTGGTAGCGATGCCACTGCTGTTGGCGATGCCGCTGTTTTTGTTAGTGATGTTGCCATCCAATGTGGTGGTGGTGGTGGCTATAGTAGTGCTGCCATCCAATGTGGTAGTGGTGATGATGGTAGCTGTGTTACTGGCTTTGTTTCCATGCCTGCAGCTGCTATTACCTCTGCCATTGTTAATGGCATGTTCTGCTAGAATCTCAGCTTGATAGGCGACCCTTTGGTTTCGCAGCAGCCTCCTACCGGAGCCGATATTTTTGGGTTTTATTTCGAGTCTTTTGAGGACAGCAAGGTATTGTTTGAGGGAAAAGAGAACTTAATTTTTCAATATCATCCTGTATTTGTTTGGTCTCATCTTTTTTTACTAGCTTTTTGGATTCTGTTTTTGTAATTTTGTATTCAGAAAATTTTGGACTTTTTTCTTTCTTTATCCTTTGTTTCTTTCTAATCGCTTGTTTTGTTTCATTAGACACCATATTGACTGATTTGGGTTGATTTTTGATAATTTTTTTACGCAGATACTTGTATTCCATTGTTGATATTTTCAAAGAGAATTTCTGTGTCTGGTATTTTCGAGGAAGGAAAAATGATTTTGAAAATCAAAATTGGAATTGTTGTAAAACGTTAGGGTTCTTTAATATTTTAGGTCGTATTTTGGATTAGTATTTTCTTTCTTTGGCTAGGAGAAGCTTATTCAGATTTTTGCTACAACTAATTGGTGATGTGAAATGTCTGGAACGTTGAATGTCATGCACGCTATCAACAAGTTGCTGGCGAACTGGCGGTTTTCTT
>NC_043001.1:120562694-120567694 GCF_006345805.1 Octopus sinensis | reverse complement strand
TGGAAGCTTTTCTTTTGAAACATAGCGTTTGTTATATCCAGGTGATTTCTGGTGCAGAAGTTTGCAAGTGTTTAACCATGTGAGTTTTCATTGCAAACAGTATGTTTGCGTACTGCGAAAGGACTTATGTAAGTTGCCAAGGTTGCTGCTGAAGTCACCCATTATAAAAAGGTGATCTCTAAGGGGAATATCATCAACTATCGCTTGAATGCTGTCATAAAGTTCAACAAGTCTTCTGCTGTGTGCGCTGAAGTAGCAAAGTAGCAGTGAATGCAAAGTTTAGAGAACTGGCTTTTAAGCTTAGAACTTCTAGTCTGTCTGAGATTGATTCATAGCAGTCCAGAAGTAGTAAGCATGATCTGTTAACAAGAAAACCAACACCATATAATCTGGAAGCTTCATTGCTTGAACAGAAGGGTTTGTGGCCAGTAATCTCATGTATCTCAATTCTTTTATACTTTCACCTTCGTTTCAGAGGAAAAATGATATCCCAGTTCCCATCCTTGATTACATGAAGTAAATTTTCTAGAGCATGAGAGTTAAGATCATTTATTGTTCTTCTGTTGTATGTCGGATGATGAATATCCTGTTATGTTTTGTTTTTTCACTGATCGTATGTCGCACTCCAGTTCGAAGTTGCTAGAGTAAATATCAGCAGACGGAGGCTGCTGATGTGTCCACCTCCCTGTCGCTTGCGGAGGGTCCGGAGGTGGTCCACTTCTGATCTCAATCTATGTTGTGAAAGATAAAGGCAAAGTTTACCTTCTCGAGTCATGCCGACTCACAAGAGCCAGTTTCTCGGTTTCCATTGTATATAAATTCCCCACCAGGCGGGGACGCCGGTCCATCGTAGGATTACTCATTCTCGTTACCTGAGTGGACTGGAGCAACGTGAAATGAAGTGTTTTGCTTAAGAACACATCGCGTCGCCTGGTCAAGGAATCGAAACTTCAAACCTACGACCATGAGTCCAACACACAAACCACTAAGCCACGCACCTCCATCTATTTTATTGGACATACCTCATGCTAGTTTCATCAGCCATTCTTTTCCGTCTTGGCTCAGGGAATGCCGCAAGAGGGTTCCAATCTTTGAGTTTTCCTTCTCCTTAGCTGATTGCTTCCACCGCAGCTAAGCGTCCCAATCTACCCTTACAAAACATATTTAAACGATAAATGGGACCCTGGCAGGTCCAGCTGTTCCAGCTTAGCCAGGACCTGGGAGTAATGGTGATTAAGGGATAAGTTCACACTCTCCAAAATTCTCGAACACTCGAATTCTCGAACTGGAGTCTCGCTACCTGATGCAGTTCTATGCCATACATACATACATACATACATACATACTACATACATACATACATACATACATACATACATATGTACATACATATATACATACATGCATATATATATATGTGTGTGTGTATGTGTGTGCGTGTGTATTTACACACACATATAGTTCGAATTTATAGAAAACAAAAGACGAAGACAGGTGTAGGAACAACAAGCAGGTGTATTAGTGTAACGCTCGGGAAAAATGAAAAATCTTTTACGTTTCAAGTCTACACTCTTCGACAGAAAAGATTAAGAGGTAAAAATGAAAAAAAAGGGAGAGAGAAAAAATATGCAGATTTCAACGGTCCAACATGGCAATATTACTGGCAAAAAGAGATTGAATTAAAGAGAGATAATAATGATGATGATGATAATAACGTTGATGATGATGATGATGATGATGATGATGATGATGATGATGATGATAATAATAATAATAATAATAATAATAATAATAATAATAATAATAATAATACTAATAATAACAACAATAATAACAATAATAATAATAATAATAATAATAATAATAATAATAATAATAATAATAATAATAATAATAATCTCATGGCTTCTGATCTTAACTGATTGGAAGTGTTATCATGTACATTGTTTTGTCTTGGTATAAAAGATCGCCTACAGCAAATATTCTGCTCAATACCACAGATTTGCTTGTCAGTTGTTTGACCTTAATCAGTTGACCATGTCCCTTAGTGGCTGACGATATGTGCATCTCTGATCATGAGCAGAAGTAGTGGGGGAGTATCATAGCCATGTGTTGAGAGGGATTCTTTGGGGTTTGAATAGTTCACCTCTGGAAACATGGATGGTTCTTTCAACATCCTTAAACAACCCTTATTCAGGGACCGTTTGAGCGGGATGGGCTACTCAACCTGAAGAAAATTCTAACTGGGCCCCACCTGGAAGGTCATGTGCTGTTTATCTTGATATGAGATCACCATGTCGCGCACATATGGTTGTGATGCATGTGCCTGGTGTACCTTTATCAGACGGGTAGTCATGATGGGTATATTGGGCTTCGTATATTTTACCCCAGTGTCACTTTGATGGCATGAACTGCTCTCTCACTCAATAATAATAATAATAATAATAATAAGAAGAAGAAGAAGAAGAAGAATATTATTAATAACGATAACGGTGATCCTCAACGAACTAAGGGGCACAAGCGTGTGTGCATATGTGAGAACGGTGTGTACGAGTGTGTATGTGTGAATAGCGACGTGTGGGCGAGTGTGCGTGCATATGGACGTGTATACGTGTGAGTATGCGTATGGAAGTGTGTATATGTGTGGGGTAACTCGTGTGTGTGTTGTGTGTAGCAGTTTATGTGTGCTTGTACCGGTGGTGTGCGCACGTGCGTATATATATATATATATATGTGTGTGTGTGTGTGTGTGTGTACCTTGTACATAAATATCTATACTTTTATACATAATTTCAAATATAAATTCCATGACACGATAACTCTTTTTAAGAGTACATATACCCACGCAAAACAGAGAGAGAGAGAGAGAGATACAGACAGACACACTCAAACACACGCACACACACACACACACACACACACACACACACACACACACACACACACACACAAACACACACACAAACACATGAATATGCAAAATACATAATACAAACACATACACAGAAACAGAGAGCCATGAATCAGACTTTTGATTACAGAATGTAAGAAAGTAGACTATAATATTTGTAGCATAATATTTATTAGTTTCACATTGAGTTAGACATTGTCTGTAACACTATAGGAAACGGAAACTGTGAGTAGCTAGGACGAAGAGAAGCATCACATCAGCTATTTCCTAACATATATGCTTCCATACACACATACGCTAATATCCGTTGCAGGTATCCGGAATTAATCACCAATTAGCCTTGTTCTTAGAGTCAGACAACATACACTGTTATATTTGTAGCCGTTATAAATATAATTATGATATATAATAATCATTAATATATGTTTGTTCCTGTACCTACCTACCTGCCTGCCTGCCTACCTACCTACCTACCTACCTACCTACCTACCTATCTACCTGCATGTATATATATATATATATATATATATATATATATATTATATGTATCTATATATGCGCAGTCGTGACTGTGTGGTAAGAAGCTTGCTTCCCACCAACACTGCATGGCACCTTGGGCAAGTGTTCTTTACTATAGCTTCGGGCCGAAGTGGATTTGGTAGACGGAAACTAAAAGACGCCTGTTGTATATATACATATATGTATATGTATATATATATATATGTGTGTGTGTGTGTGTGTGTGTGTGTGTGTGTGTTAACATATGATAGCGACGGAAAATGGAATATACGAGAAACTTCATTGTTCACAACGATCATTTCGACGCATCTTGCATCGATCTCACGCAAGTGGGATACTGTACAGCTGGTTGTGGTGCATCCCTTGGTGCAGACGGCATACTCAGGTGGTGTTGTAAGGGCTATCTCGTTAATAAACTCCGTTTCGTTCGGTTTTTATGCAGCATGCTCATAATGACAGTATGTTTAAGCGGTTAGGCAAAAATTGACGAGGGATGGATTCTGTTTCGATTCTATAAAGAAAGACAGGGATTAATTAAGAAAAATAAGACGAAAAATAAAAGCAAAAACATACAATAAAGTAAAACATTATTTGCATTAGTACCCACATACAGTTACTTTCGTACTCACACTTGCTGTCCTGTGTACACACGCACAATCACCCATATGCAGAGTTAAAGAGATGTCATTAAACGATTTGATAAATGTCCTGTCATTCTTGTATCACGTGTGACCCAAAGCACCAGTGGTTCCGGCTCACTCGGCCAGGGGCTTTTGTTGGTCGTTCATCTTTTAGTGGCTATTGTACTCATATATTATATCACAACATACGTTGATGTATATACATATATATATATATATATATATATATATAATATATATATATATGTGTGCACACACACACATATATACATACAGCAACCATACGGTTGCATGCTTGACACAGCGGGATTGTATTTCACAGAGGACAAATAGTCTTTGAGTTCCTTTTCTATAGTTGGTTTTAGGAAGACAGTTATGGTATCAAGAACTTTAGAGTAAGTTCTAACCACTACCGTCCTCTCCTCCATATCTTTTAACCACTGCTTGGGTGGGATAATTTCCCACTCCAAGACAGGGTTCTTCTTTTTAAGTTCCTTCTCTGCCATGTCAAAAAAAAAAGCAGTTCAAAAGCAGTTCGCAAAAACAGTCCACCAAAAATTAAAACCGAATAAAAATAGAACAACAAAATAAAAGAGAAGGAAAAAAAACTGAAATTAAAATGAGAAAAAGAATGAACTGAAATTTAGAAAGAAAGCAAAAATGGAAGAAAATAAAAAATAAAATGAAAACAATGCACACAAATATAACAGACAAATATAATACTCCAACAGGTAAATCCAATAGTCAGGGTTCTTCTCGATAGTTAGGTAAACTCCACAGGGTACCACTTTTTCTAGCGAAATACGCCCACCAGAATGTACAAGTTGTTTTGTGAAAAAACGCCACATAGAATTTTACTCCAAAAGACATTTTCAAAAAATTCTCAGTCCACTGTTATGGCGACGAGAACACAATATTTTTGCTCGCTA
>NC_043001.1:120500194-120557694 GCF_006345805.1 Octopus sinensis | reverse complement strand
TCTTCAGTCAAGAACCGGATCATCTTCCCAATTTCGGCTGATTAATTTTGAGATTGCTCCGACCTGGCCAGCCCCAAAGGAAAATCTAAGCCAAGCGCATTAGATTCCTTGGAAGAAAGCATCGAATGCATACAAAACAAGGACGGGAACGAATAAGAATACAAAAATACGTAAAAACAATAATGATAATAATAATAACAAAAACAGGACGTTACAGACAGGCGTCTTTTCGACAGGACGGGTGAACTTGAGCTGGCGCATTGGAAAATTGCTTAAAGGCGAAGAGAGAAATAAAATGTGTGTCTGGCCTATACGGCTGTTGATCACGAAAAGGCAGGACAGCAGTCCAAAAGTTAGTCACGTGTGATAAGAGCGGGACAGAGGAAGAGAGAGAAAAAGGGAGCAAAATCCCAGAAACCTAGAAAGACATTATGCGCCGTCAGGGGTTAAATATCTGGCGTTGATGAACTAAGATTTTTCTATCTAATATGAGTGACAAATAAGTAGAGGGAAGCAGAGAAATACACAAATAGAGAGAGAAGAGAGAGAGAGAGAGAGAGAGAGAGAGAGAGAGAGAGAGCTTTATGCATCTTGTCCCCTTCCACGACCGCATACTTCCAGAATTGCTGTCTCATTTTTCTGAAAAATTTATTGTTAATACCAGATGTTTTGACAGTTCACAACGGTTGACGTCATTATATGAGAGCCAATCAATAGAAAATACGAACTGCTGTGTAAACTAATGACAGCCTGAATAATAGATTTGATAACATTCAAATGTGTTCTACTATTTCTCTTACATATTCAGTATATTGATTCATTTGCCGTTTCTCTCTTTTTTGTTGTCGGTGTCGTTGTCTCTGCTGTTGTTATCTATAACTAGTTTAACCTTGATGAAGCAAAGCTATGACCAACAGCGTTCCACAATTGACCTGTGTATTTATCTGACATCTGGTACTATGGTGGTCTTTTTTTTGAAGACTGTGATGTAATTTGAAAGAGATTTTGCTACTATATCTAGTAGCTCTGACTATCACTTACGGAGCCCCTAAATGGTTTGTAGTTGTTGATAATCTTGTTCCAATTGTTATTTGCCTAGCAACTAACACTCTAAAACTTTAACAAAATACGCAACAGTTTCGCTTTCAATTCTATTTTATTCTCTTCATTTGCTAATACCACCTCGAAAAGGAAACATGACTCAATTTACCATTATTCTACTCCAAACTGAAAAGCACTACCATCATCTCAAAGAACATATAGCTATCCTAAATATATGTAGAACTTTAAGGGCTGTTAAATTTACACCAAGTGTTCAGAGATGTTACATACGTATATTTTCAAAATTAGAAATTAGAAAAAAAAAAAAAAAAAAAAAACATCCGGACAGTTAAACTCCTGTTTTCTGTTAGTCGCCTTGTATAATGTAAATGTTTCGAATATTTTAGTTAAGAAACTTATTTATTTCACTTGTTAGCCAACATATTTCATTCAAGTTTTCAAAACTGAGATCTAATGAGTCACAGATACGATGGGACCTATTTATTTCACGCAGGTTTCCAACACTAAACTACTGTTGAGAAAAATATCAGGTAAATTTTGACTTCTGTTCAAGAAAGCATATTAATGTAATTCCTATGTTCAATATAGCAAGGCACTGATCTTCTTGATTAATTATTTTCGGATAGGAAAGGACAAAAGAAAAGAAAAAAGGCGAAATCGGTATTGTCAAAAAGATGTCTAAAGAGTTAAAAGTTAATGGGATAAATAAACAATAAATAAGCAAACATGATATCCCTTGAAATAGCATCTTTCAAGTGAAAATACTTTATCAAAATAGCTTTACAGATAAATAATATTAATTTGATTTTGAAAATAACTTTATTCTACTATAGGAACACTGAAAGCTTTTCGTTTTGCATGTGTAAATTGAATCCTAGATTTAACTGGGTCTACATTCCATTTAGAAATAATTTATTTCTCTTTTATCCATTAAAACGAAATGTAGGAGTCACTTGAATCCATAGGCAGTCCTGTCTATTGTAATCAGAATGGAAGTTACTCGTTTTGATAAAGCCTTGAATGAGAGGCAGAAACAAAGTCGTTGAATTTATATTCACCCGAAAATCTGAGTTCGCTGTTTATAGTTGCTACATTTTTATTTTTCAATTTACATTTTATGCCCTGGTTCAAAAGTTTATTTTTCAAGCTCAGTTTGCTCACCCATAGTAGTTTATATGGTTCAATTTTAAAATCATAATTAATTATTGGAAAATTGACTTCACATGTGATATTACCATGTGAAAATTAATCAAGTATTTCCTAAGAGTGCAGGACATAGAGAAGGTTAGGAACCACTGATTTAAAAATGTCTAATGAAGCGTGTATGAAGTTCAAATAAAATATTACTCTTTTACCCTTTTACTTGTTTCAGTCATTTGACTGCGGCCATGTTGGAGCACCGCCTTTAGTCGAGCAAATCGACCCCAGGACTTATTCTTTGTAAGCCTAGTAGTTATTCTATCGGTCGCTTTTGCCGAACCGCTAAGTTAGTGGGAGGAGGCTTGACGGTTACATCGAACCCAATAGTGGAAGGTAAATTTGACCTCGGCTCAATTTGTACCCAATTTATACGCTTGTGCATGTATAGGCGTATGTGTATGTCTCTCTCTATATGTGTGTGTGTATGTATATGTATACATATTCGCAAATATATATTCCTTCATCCTTTTTCTACCTATCACTAACATATCACACAGGTCTATCTATAGTAATTTGGCATCCTTGTATTCTTCTTCTCCCCACCTCAAATTTTACTACCAAAATTACTACTCCTGTTTCACCCCATCCTTACCTTTTCACTACCTTTTCCCTACCCATCCCTTAATGCTAGATCTGTCATATCACCCCTTCTCACATATCTTACATTCTTTTACTCCTTACCTTCTCATCTCTTCCTCTTCCTCCCCTACACCTCTCCCATTCTCCCATCACATTATCTTGACCAATAACTAACACTCCATCCCTTACTTCCTTCACAATTTCTTCATTTTTTTCGCTCTTTGCTTTTCTCTCTCCCCCTTTTTCTTTTTTCTTTGTCTCTCTTCCTCTCATTTTCTCTTTGACCTTTCTCCTCTTTCTAATCCCACACATCTCTCCTCCTTCCATCTATCCATAAATACATTCTCAAATTTCCATTCACACTATTTTTTATTCTCTCTCCATTTTTCATCTCTTAATCCTTTCTGTCGAAGAGCGTGGGCTCGAAACGCAAAAGACTTTTCCATTCTTCCCGAGCGTTAAACTAATACACCTGCTTGTTGTTCCTATGCCTGTCTTCGTCTTTTGTTTTCTGTAAATTTGAACTATATATATGGATTCGTGGTTAGGGCGGTAGAGTGGCAAAAACTTGTGGTATTTATCTCGGCTCTTTCTATTCAGAGTTCAAATATCACCTTTCACATCTCCGGCAAAGTCTACTTCGGCGGTATTTGAACTGTCTTTCAATATACGTAATTAAATGCTACAAAAACTCTTTGTCTGACGAGCTGTCAGTTCTACTAAGCATCTGTATTTATAATACTCGTTTCTAACATAGGTAAAAATGCCACATACTTGGATTGTGAGGGTTTTTCAAGCAAATTCCGTTGATCTCGATGCGATTTGAAATCAAAATGTAAAGGGACGTAACTAAAACAGTACGAAATTTTCCCCGATAATCTAGCAATTCAACCAAACCAGTATCTTTGTAATAGTTTTTAACATAGGCTCAAGGCCTGACATGCTTTGGATAGGGAACTTGTTGGGCGTTGTTGTTGCAGCACAACACCCGACACCAAGACATAAATTTGTAAGGAGTTTTCTGAATTTGATTCTTGTGTTTAAAACAAATTTACAAAAACTGTTATGAGAGCAATCTCGCTTGATGAAATACAGGCATTCAAAAATCGAGTGCATGGAGTCTTCTTCTTCTTATTGTCATCAGAAATGCAGCGAGCCAATAATTTTTCGACTGGACTTTTGCATATAAATCCATACTATAAACCTACAGGGTTCAAATAATTTTAATAGAAAATGTAGTCAGTTATATAATTCGTTGTAAGGCATATATCAGTTTACTCCGCTATTTGCATTTGATATGAAGCTGGCGGCTGCTTAAATAACTTACCTAAAGTCATAAATCTATGTCGATGTTGAGTTGTCAACTTATACATCATGCTTAGAGAGATTATTCCCTTATTTTTATAAAATGTATTAGCGACGACAACTCTTACAACTCATCAATTAATTCTTTAAAAAATCGTTACAGAATTCACTAACGATAATGATTCTTACAACCAAGAAAGAAATTTGTATTATATTTGAGTTCCCAGTATAATCCTGACAAAATTCTAAGAGGCACCAGGAAAATTAATTACACGAAGCCGTTAAATTCTGTTGCATGCAACTATTTGTCAGAAATTAGTTGTGAAATTGAAAAGCTTACCAAAGGCTGTCTACTGAAAGGAAAACTTAACAAAAGGATACAATAACGAAAGGAAATAGTAACAACAGTAAAATGAACAATGACACTGACAACATCTAGTCTCTGTCCTTCTGTATCTGTCTGTCTGTTTGCCTGCCTCTCTCTATGCCGGATCTCCGTCGTTTGATGAGGATTCTGCTGTCCGATGAACTGAAATGCCTGTTTCTGAATTACTTGTTAACTGATTGAGTATTTTTCAGGTTTAGCATACTCTTTACGTAACTATCAGACAGAATCGATCAACGAGTGTGTAACAAGAGGTGTGATCCATCTGACGGTCTTCTGTACAGTTTCCATCTGCAATTTCGCTCACAATGTACGGGTCAACCATAGACTAACAAAAATAACATTTGTTCTTGATGTCAAGCTGTGAATTAAACTCGGGATTTTGTGGATGCAAAGCGAGCTTCTTGAATATTCAGCCACGTTCTCTCATTTCACATTTGTCTATCTATCTCTCTGTCTCTGTTCCCCCCTCTCTCCCTCCCTCTCCCCTCCCCCTCTCTCTTGATATATATATATATATATTATATATATATATATTATATATTATATATATATATATATGTATATAATAATATATAAACATATATACATAATAAACATGGCTATTCTGAGTATTCCAACGGACCAAATGTAATCCTTGTGTTGTCTTTTTGCACCCTGATGATTTTCTATTCAAAGTATATCAAAATGCAAAAAATTATATATATTTTGTAGTTTTGATTTTGCTTGTGAAATGAAACATTGTACCTGAATATGTTAATAAATTTATAAATTAATTTGCATCCATTAGATCTCTCTGTTTTCTAACTTATTAATAATTTTCAACCTCAAAGAAATATGGTATATATATAAATATGTATATATGGATGTCCACTTAGTGGTCATCCATCCATCTTATATGTATATATATATATATATATATATATATATATATATATATATATATATAAATATATAGATATACATACATGTATATATATAGATATATATATATATAATATAAATATATATATTACATACATGTATATATTATATATATATATATATATTATTAATAATATATATATATATATATATATATACATAATGGTGTATATATATATTATATATATATTATATATGTATAGATATATATATATATATATTATGTGAAATAGAAAGATGAATAATCTTGTAGCAGATTAATCAAAAGTTTAACCGATACCTCGTTCAGCTCCATTTCTCAATTCACCAATAATATATATATATATTATATATAATATATTATATATATAATATATATATATATTATATATATATACATATATCTAGATATATATATAATATATATTATATATATATATATATATATATATATATATATACATATAAGGTGATGGATGACCACTAAGTGGACATCCATTATGCCAGAAGTCGCACCCCTATGTTCATACCACTAAGAGAGGAATGTTCTCAAGGAAATTTAGCAAACGCTAGAACATAAGCGAGCAAGACAAATGAAAAGATAGAAAATATACAGATTAATCACAAACCAGTTTCGTCGGTAACCACTTACGTAATCACTTACGTAGATGTCCGCAAATCGTCAGTGTGATCGTCATATCAAAATATAATTTGAAGAACTATACACGAGACGTCCGCATGCGATTGAATATGTATATAGTTCTACCATTTACATTTGGGGTTATATTTCAAAAGTCTTTCATATGTATATATATATATATATATATATATATGTACTACGTAGTTCACTGAAGAGGCTCAAAGATTAAATTTCCAAAAGCCGAAACCCGGGTATGTGGATGTCCTAAATCGCATTATCTTTTTTATTTTTGTGCTTTTGAATGTATCAATTCTTTCCGTTTCCTCACCTACTGATTTTCTCTGTTATCTTGGTGCTGTACTTTAGATCTTATTTCTAGTAGGTGCATGCTTTTAAGCAACTCATAGCACATCTAAAACAACTTGTTATAGTGATATGCACACCATATCGCCCACCTGATGCCTGAAATCATGATGGAAAATTTGAGAAAAGCCTCAGTGCGATGAAGGAAGTACTAACATAATTGGATTAACATACTGCTATATTCCTGATGAGTGACTTCAACTTCCCCAACATCAGGTGGTCTGACAGCAACATAACCCCAGGAATGACGCACAAGATGCGAAATCAAGCAGAATCTGTACTTGATCTTACGAAAATGCTTTTCATGGAGCAGATCATATTCGTTCCAACTAGGCTCTAAAATATCCTGGACCTCTGTTTTACAAACAATGAGGAAATTATCCACACGTAAATATATCACCGACAATATTCTCAGACCATAACATGATAGAACTGACAATGTATGGCCCAGAATTAACTAAGGATAATCTGCGCACAGATGGCGCTCAAACCCTATCCAGCCTATATTTCTATAAGGCCGACTAGAAGTCACTTGAAAAACAGATACTCCAGAAGGACTGGTCTAAAAGCCTCTCTATGCAAAACATAGATATGAAACTCAACATATTCATGTCAATAATGCGAGCCATATGCATTAAATATGTCTCAGAGAAGAGAGCCAATACACACAATCCACTCCGAGGCAGGAGCATACTCATGCGGCGGAGGTTAAAGATCTTGAATCGTTCAAACAAACACCTCAATGATAGTGTGAAATCCCACCTGACAGAGGAACTCTTCGAGATAGAAGATAAACTCAATATCTCCCATGAAAAAGAAAGGGAAGAGAAACTTGGACAGTCGAAAATATAAAAAAAAAATCCTAAAGCCTTCTACACGTTGGCAAAGGAGTCTGCCTCAGTACGCTATAAGATAGGGCCACTATCTGGTAAAAAGGACTCACTAATTGCGGCCAGCAATAATATTATATTATTATATTATATTATATTATATATATACATATAATATTATATTAAGTGGCCAGCAAGTATCGGCGTTGCCAGAAGAGTCGAAAAATACTCAAATAAGTCAGTATTTCACTCTTATTTCTAGCAACGCTGGTACTTCGTTTCAAGAAGAAGATCAAGAAACTTCTGAGAAAAATGAAAAGTGGAACGGCTATTGGAAGGTAACTGCAGATTTACCTGGGTGCCAGGTTTTCTCTCCCATCCCAGTTACGAAAAAACCCAGATATTTTGATGTGGTGTGAAAGAAAGAAAGTTGTAAATATAGTCGAGCTAACGGTTCCTCATGAAGATAATATGGACGCCGCTCGGGCTCGAAAATTGAACCGTTATGAAAATCTCCTCGAGGAATGTGAAGACGCAGGCTGGAAAGCGGAACATTTTCCTATTGAAGTCGGATGTCAGGTTCGGGAAGAGTACAGATGTCGTCTGAGTCAATCGTAAAAATTGACCCTCCGGATTTCCTCACGAAAGAAGGTAAGCAATGTTTTCTCGCAGTAGTAGCAATAGCAAAAGAGGTGGTATGGAAGTCGCGAATGAAAGGTTTGGCGACAGGCAACCTCATCTCCGGTCTCGGGTTGGTGAGATATTTTATCTTCCACCTTAAAAGGAAGGTGAGGCTGGAAAGAAGATGCCTGTCAAAGAAAATGTTCAAAGAAAGATGGTTGCATGTTGCGAGGGTGCTGGGAATGAAAGATTCCTCGTGAACATGTCATAAGTCTGCATAGAAAAGTTTCAGTAGGAGAATTGGGCTCGTGGGGTCGGAACATAAGCCATATCTCTGCTTCATCTCATGTCTGTATTTCGTCTTTGTATCTCATTCGATTTCATTATATTTTGTAAAATGTTAAAAGTCATATAATCATTGTGTGTTTGACCCCAATCAGGCTGTATTGTCCCCCTCTATGTTTGGGCCTATGTGGCTAATAAAGAAATTGGATGTAGAGGCTTTGTTGGACACAGCGTGAGACGACAGTTGTTATCGTTAGGCCTAACTCATCGTAAAGTCAATACCACCATGATATCCAATCTACAATGGAGAAGGCTAGCCACTGGATTTGGTTAAAAAGAGACGATGAGCGATGGGTAGAAGTATATTGAGTTCTTCAAAACCAGCTGATCTAGCAAGCAGGGCCTCATATCAGTGAGGGGGGCCGGTGCGCATTGATGCTGTCGAGAGGTAGGCCCTAAACGGCGCGCATTCTCTCCTGATGACCCCATATACTTGCTAGATTCCGGTATACGGAGCTTTTAACTGGTAGCACTTGCATGTGCAAGTTGTTTGCAAGACATCATAACTTATATATTATATATATATATATTATATATATATATATATATATATATATATATACATATATACATACAAACATACATACATACATACATAATACACACACACACACACACACACACACACACACACACACACCACATAAAAGTAAGATCCGAGGATCAAGGTGTAGGAAGTTAGTGAGCTTCAAGAAATCCGTAGAAGCTATAAAAAACAATTTTCAGGAACAATAGTGGTTTATTGGCGCGGAGGGTTCTGAATATGTCCCGTATCGAAGTACGATAAGCTGAAAAAGTTTATTTTATAGTTCACGGTTAGCAACATGGGTTGGTGTATATGCGAATAAACATAAAAAATGCGGGAATGGAGTAGATAAAATCCAGGCTACATCTGCTTCATAGCTAGCAGAACCTCGGAAGTAGCAATTAGCCAAACGAGGGGTCGACCGCAAGACACTCTTCAAGCCTTGATTATACGTAGTTTGCACTGTCGTTAGGAGATCCCTTGTTAACTCGCAGGGGACTCGATCGAAATGCATAGAAAGCAGAGTTCGAGAGGAAAACATATTTACCAAGTAAAAATAAAAGAAATACAGGTATGGGAGAGTATAAGTTTGTTATGGTAGAGAAGAAAAATACGAGTAAAGTGGGACGGTGGGGAGAGAAAGTGTGGTTTTGAAATTGGCTGGGGAAATGTCTTTATGAATTTAGGCTGGGGACACTCGCGGGTCTGTTGTAGGACAGATAAGTAAACATATTGTAGTATTCTATAAAGCCATTTAAACAGACCCAAGAGAAGAAGATATAGGAGCGGTGTTTGAATTGGATAGGGTGGGGTAGGGAAGGAGAGAGAAGTGGCAGATAATGTATCTTCGGTCAAAGATTAGACTTAGTTATGCTCATTGAGTTGGTATCAGTAGTTTGATTTTAAAATCTAGGGAAGGAGAGGAAAGTGGGAAATTGTAGTAGTAGCTTAAATCTAAAATTATATGAGTACTCATTAGCAAGCACGCGTGTATATGTTGTGCGTCTGTAGAATCTAGTAGATGTGTACGCGTGCGAGGGCACGTGTATATTCTCATGTGCAGATAGGATGTGCAGAAAGGATAAGGGAAAGGAAAGCAGGTAAGAAATATAAAAATAAAAACAAAAAATAAAATGTTCGGAAAATATAAAGGTGGTTAAAAAGTTGTTTGTTGTAAAAATATATGAACAGGAAAATTATTAGATAATTATTACTTCCTAGCTTCCGCTAGCTATGAAACATATGTAGTCTGGATTTTATCTACTCCATTCCCTAATTTTTGAATATGTATATATATATATATATATATATATAATATATATATATATATATATAATAATAATAATAATAATAATAATATAATAATAATAATAATAATAATAATAAGGATTATTACGGAGCAGCATTAGCATTACCTTTAATTCTTTTCTATATATTTATATATAGCTTCAAATAGACCTACATATGTTTCTCTTGCATCGATTAGTGACCTTCATAACTAATACGGTTATGAAACTTAAATTGAAACGTATTTTGTTTTTTTAGAAAAGAATATATAAGTCAAGAACTGAAGATATTCAAATGTTAAAACAAATTTCGATTGGGTAACTTAAAACAAAAAAAAAAAATAGAATAAAAGGATCTTTTGTAGGATCATATGACCGATGCATAGAAAATAAGGGTCATAAAATGACGTTGATTAAAAGCGAAAAGATCAGGAAAGGCCAAACTCATTCCCTTCATACTGCATTGTCCGCAATCTATTTGGAATTAATTTTAATTAATTAAAAGTTGTCTCTTTTATTGCTCTCGATCAGGAATGATAAATTAGCTAACAAATCCCTCTCATCACTAAGAATGTAGACGTTCTTAGTACGACATTAATACTAATCTTATCAAATAACAGAAGACAGTTGCCCAATGCATTACACTCAAGGATCAAAATTAGTTGCAAAGCAAATATCTTTCCATCCTCACAGCGACGTATCTGAATGGGTAAGAAACTCACGGAATACAATATATGAGAACACCCACCCCTATAAAAAGACGAAAACTGGATGGCTATAGTTGGAATGACTTTGATCATAAGCCTGCTTAATCATAGCACAACTTGGGGCCAAACAATAACTTTCTGAGCAGTCACAACTATTTATATTTTTCTTTACTTAAAATACCCGAAGACCCATAGACCATTTCTAAGCAATGAGTTAGGGAAAAGAGGAAATGACATTAATGACACAAAAATCTATACATGAGCACCTATTTAAGAAAGCAATTAAGACGACAATAAAGCTATTGGCAAATGATACAAATGAAAATATTTAAATGTGAACGATTTAAATGAAAAAAAAGTTAATAAAAGACGTGCTAAAAAACTGATAACAGCAAAGTACGATAATTGAATTGACAATAAAGGAGCTAATAAAATGAAATAAAATAAGCCGTATAAAGTAAAAGAAAGTCAAATTATTTATCCCACTTTTAATATTCTCGAGCGAGGCAAGTTATATAAGGAATCAATATCGAAAGTTGTCGCTTAGCTTTAGGGTATAACATGATGAAGTAGACCTACGATCAAAAGCATTCAAATCACGCCCCTCCCATATCTTATTAAAACTTAATGTATATAGAACCATATAGACAGTACGGGATGATGTGAAGGAACGCATAGAGATGACCCTTTTGGCTCTCAAAATGAGAGCCAAAAAGGTTTTAGCTTAACGTTATCAAATTGTAATTCTTAACTTATAGTTATCCGTTCTGGCACTTCTTTGTGTTTGATCGGCTCTAAGTTAGTTCTGATTGAACTGATCTTAGATCACAGGCGTTCTAATCATACATATGCTGTCATCTCTTAACTATATCTGATACTACACTTTACAATGTGCCAAAATCTTTCCAAAGATAGGAAAATGAAGGGACGTGGGTTGTTGCGTGCAGGTGCAGTTGTTAAATGGTACAAAATTCTTCCTGTCATGCTTGTTAACGAAGGTGAGGGATGCCAAAATGGTCCCCCCAACCCAGGTGGTCCGAGGACCCTTGTAATTGGCTGAGGTTTGAGAAAAATTTGGCTTCTGTTTCTTGCCGTTCGAACAACTACATACAGGCTTCCTTGTAGCGTTATATCGAACTTGTTTAAATATCGAGTAGCAAGTAATACAACACTCATGGAGTATATCTGAACTCCATATCACAAACTACGCAGTACAGAGACTAATTTTTTGTGTTTTGTAGCAGAGACAGCGTTTGTGTCGGTTGCTAAGACACTTAACGCTGAAATCTGTTCGTACACGAATTCGAATATCGTTACTGTGTATGTGATAGAAACAATTCGTCTGTTTAAAACAACGTATGAACTGGCTACGAATTTCTCTTGGCACTCACGAAGTACGGAGTTCAATCTCATTGTTTGGCATTTTAGGCGGTTGATTTGTTTTCTATACTTCGGATCAACACAAGGTTTTTGAGTGAAACTGGGTCGACAGAAACAACGCAGAGACTCTGGTCGATCAGAATATTCTATCACGGTGATTCGGTTAGAGAATCACATCAAAGATATTCTGATATGTCACTGGCATACTCAGTCCACTTACACGTTCATTTAAAGAATTGATAGTTTCGTTGATCGAACGAGGTCATCGTTGAAATCACCGGATTAGCCATTAGCATTGCGAAAATGATGATTTCTTTGTTAGTGTTTTGTAAGTAAGGAATGAACATCCTCTACGCTAACATGCTACCCAGTGAAAGATGTATTTGTATATATGTATGTGCATGTGTGTGCGTGTGTGTATGCGTGTGCATGTGTGCGTGTGTATCTGTGTGTGTGTGTGCATGTGTGTGTGGTGATCTACTCAGCACTCTGAAAATAAAGGTAAGCATATCGAAATAACGAGAAATACCCCAAGCTAACCACCTGAATGTGCTAAAAATGGCACAGAAATGTATCTAAAAATAACACACCATCTTAAACTAGAAAAGGGTATGTAAGAAGATTTGACTCTGTTTCTTCACTCAATCCGAGGGAATAACAACGGTTGGAATTTCCTTGATCATATATGCACTCGATCAGACAACGAGAATAATTGAAACTTTTTCATATTCTTTCATTCATCTATTCACCAGGACATTTCTCCTTCCAGATAGAAGTTACTCCCTCTTCCACTTTACCGGGCATCATCAATCTTAGTTTCGAGGATTTAATTTAATAAAAAGCAAAACCAATTCTCTAGGCCTTCGGGCTGGTGGAAGTGTTTTGAAGGTGGAATTTAACTCAGAAGACAGAGAGCTAGAAATAGTTGCCACAGACAATTCTCGTATATATTCGTATAGGCCCTCTCACTGAGGCCCGAAATCGAACAAAGCGAATAAAATTGAAATGAGACGATTAAGCACGTTTGTCTGGATGCAGGAAATTTAGCGCGGCTGAGGAAACATTGAACCTGTTTGGCGACAGGACATTTTAACACAGGATCCAAGCACGCACACATACACACACAGGCGCGCACACAATTATAAGCATATAAATATACAGATAGATAGATAGAAAGATAGATAGATAGAGAGAGAGAGGGGGGAGAGAGAGACACAGAGAGATTACAATTCATTAAGTGAACACAATAAACAGTTCCCCCCCTTCTGAGACACACAAAGAGAAATAAGCTCACACAAAAACTTACAAAGAGAGATGGAGGAAGGAGAGAAGGACTGAAACATTAAAACCTGTGACGTAAGATAAGTCAGCATTGAATCAGCGACGCCAAATAGGCAGCGACAAAACGGCTGCGCATAAAATATCTCATGTTGAAATAAAATTACAACAACTAGGAAATGAAAATAGGTCACGGATACAACGAAGCAGGTGCATACTCCTTGTTATGCAGCCATACACATTACTGACAATAAACATTCCAGCTCAATAAATCAACAAATCAAGTGGATTTATCATTCAAATGTATTTCGATAAATTCATAATGAAGTTGAATATACAAACAGCTAAAACAAGCTTACAAGATTTAACTGTTTGGCATGTACGCATACCAATAAGAAAGAGAATAACATTTTATCGCTGGAACTCTTTGATTCTACGTTAGTAAACACGTTATCAGCAAACAATCTCTTAAAGGCAACAACATTCCTTAAATTTCATTGGACCAATTTCCTGGAGATCTAAAATATGCTTCAGCTTTAATGATGTTTGCTGTTTCGAATCAATAAAACTGAAACAAACATTAGAAAGAAGGAAAAGTACAATAAGAGGAAAGAAAGACGAAAGAAAAAAAAACGGTACAATCAGGAAGAAGAATTTACTTAGAAATATGAAGACAATTGACAGTATGAGGACAATTTGGGAGGAACGTGAAGTAATGACTTGATATATCGACAAACATCGCAGTTATTTTATTGAGGAAGGAGAAAAATGGTCTTCTGACCCAAGATATTTAGGGAAATAGACTACACCGTCGTACTCGCATGCCTGCACACACACGCACACACACATACACAGAAAAATATACACACACATGCCTAAACATATACATATATATATACACACATGCATGCACATACATATGCTCAGACAGATACGACGCATACACACACAGACTCACATACTACTTATACTATGTGTGTGTATATATATATATATATATATATATATATATATATATACACGCGCGCACACACACACACACACAGACACACTCACAAGACAATGATAAAAAGGAAATCCAGACAATTTTTAGAAAAGTGACATTTTGCTCCCCTTGGAGTGACCAGCTGGATTTGCTATTGCTAAAAGCCAAGAATTACTTTTGAAAGACGGACCAGCTGCAAAGATATCAACAAATTTTTTCTTCTTTCTCTCCTTCTTCCTTTTCTTCTCTTTCTCTTTAACAACTCTTTCAGATACAAAATCACACACACACACGCTCTCTCTCTCACTTTCTCTCCATTCCTCATCTTCTTGTGCTATCTTTTATCTCTCCCCATCCCTACACACTCAATAATACTATAAAAAGTGTCGAAATTCCTGCAAAAGCTCAATTTGAAAACTCCACTAGAGTGGACGCAAGGACTAATATATGATATATGATTTATAAAAACATGTAACATACAAATAAATATCTGTAAATATAAAAGCATCCAGATTTCTGAGTACCTCATTTCTTCTTATATATAATACCTGTACATCATCTCCAAACCTTCACATATATATATATATATATATATATGTATATATGTATGTATGTATGTATGTATATATAATCCAAATAAGATAAAGAAATACTTTAACACATCTTTATTGATCAGTTACAACTGCTTCTATACCAACTCTGCTCTCTCACGCCAGCTTACGCGAGATTTCGAAGAGAAAATTCACGTAATATTTGCGGTTTTTGACATTAGAGTGGCACTTCATCCAGACTTGTAAGAGTGAATCTTTGATGCAAGTCTGATGAACTGCCGCTTTAATATGTAAAAACGTAAGTATTACGTAGATTTTTCACTTCGAATTTTGTGTAAACTGGCGTTGAAAACAGTGTTGGTGCAGAAACAATTGTAAGTGATCAAAGATGTGTTAAAGTATTTCTTTGTCTTATTATTTATTCTTTCTCTTATTATTATTATTTTACCCTTCACTAAACCCACACAACGGTTTTGCTCTTGTGAAACCAGAATTTTCTGCACCTGAAGAATTTTGGTAATAGTCTGGAAGGCGGTACTCTTGATAACCCAGAATTCGGGTTGAGTGCAGCTTGGAAATACCCTATCTTCATACTCTACCGTGACCTTATATGTGTGTCTGTATACATACATACATATATGCATACATACATACATACATACATACATATTTACATACATATATAGTTTATAGGTTAGATACACTTAATAAAAAAAAAAGGTACATGTGTATGGATATAAAATATAAATGATATCGTGAGTTAAATACATAAAGTTTTACGAATCAACCAGCTGTTTCTGGGAGATTGGTGGTCCGAAAATCTAATTTTCCACCACACTACAAATAATATCTTATCTTTAATAAATCATCTGTGGAAATCTCCTACTCCACTGCACCTAATTTAGGATCCATAATCGCTTCCTCGAACATACGCAAACTCCAACACCAGTCCTGTGAACACTTAAACTCTCACACCGCACCCCAAGTTAGCCCACATACTAGCAATAACACAATCTTTAATAACCCACTCCAATTAAATAATATTAAACTCAAGCTAACATCTCACAATCCTACCTATACGACAAATCTTTAGCAATATCGTGGAAAGGAAATATTGTGGTTAAACTATGCCTTTTCTTCTCCGAGACCAAGGAAAAGAAGAACGGTTTGACTAATTTCAATGTCTTTTTAACACCTCATCAGGAGTTGGTAGCGTATTTTGTTCACCATAGTAAAAATAGTATATATAAACTTGGGCAGAACATACTTGGTCTGTCTTGATTTACACAATAGTGCAAGTGATAGCAAAGCGTATTAATTTGCTAGTTCATTAATTAATTAATTAATTAATTAATTAGTTGAACAACTATACAGCGTTTTGTTTTGTAAAAAGATCTAAGAGAAATTCATGGGGAAGTGTTGCGGGTGAACAAACATTTTTCCACAGTGAACTTTAAAATGCTTTTATCTATTAATTGCTTCATTTACATCTCTAATGCTTGCACTATTAATCAAATTAGAATGCATCAATTCAGTTGTATCAGAGTATATGTACTTTAAGTAGCTATCAACTATTTTCCCTTCCGTGGTCAGGAAAAATGATTAAGCGACAGCCGATGAACAGTGACCATCATGCCACTTTTATATGCATATTTGTATCATCCAATGTGTCTATTCCATTTTTAAATTGCATGCTGTGATTTGATTGAGACTAAGCTGCAATTTTTTGCAAGCGGCGCTACAGGATAAGACGCCCCTGCAGTATCTACTGTTATACATGCGCATGTATAGGTGTGCATGTGATTATTTACGTATGTATACGTTTGAATGAATGTGTGTGCTTCAATGTGGTGTTGCTATTTTGCCACGGGGAAATTTAGAGCATCGGGACTCATTATATAGTGAGGCTACAGTCTCCGTAATGGTGTCTTCCATTTTCTTTTTAATCGGTAGAATGGGATCTGTAATATGTTTGGTTACTTTTTCTTGTCTGTCGAATGAGGTCATAATTGCTTCGCTCTGCGTGCGCGTATGCATGTGTATGTATATTGTTCATCAGAAGTGAAGATGCAACGTTGTAGAAATGTGTACAGTCGCAAGTTTAGCTCTGGTACTGTGGAATGAAACTAGGTAGTAAAACATTATAGCTGTAATTTAATCTTTAATGGAAAAACTACAACAAACGATAAAAAGATAATCAAAGCAAATAAGGATAAGAAATCAGGAAGAAAGCGTATAAGGAAAAATAACAGCAGCAAAATGTAATCTTCATTAGTTTTGATAATGAAATGACTGGCAAAAATCTGGAGTAATTGATTTAATACGGCTTAATATGGGATAAACTCACAAGGAAGATTAATAATTTGAAACGGGCTCTGCCAATGTCGGAGCCAGAACAAGATCAGTACATCCATAAATACAGTCAGACAAAAGAAAAATACAAGAAAAAAAAAGGAAAGAAATAGAGATGTGATATATTTTTATCGATTATAAATTTCGACCGAATTTTTATTGTTGGTGAAACACACAATTTCGAAACCCAGTAATCAATTCGTTACAAGGAATGTAAAATAAAAATGTCAGCCATTGATTTGCAGACGATTCTTGATTTCTACAGATGTCAAGTCTAGATTGATCTCCTGAAAATAAAGCATAGTGTGAGTTGTTAGCCTGTTACTTTCTCAAGCATAATAGGGTATGAGCAATTTAATTAGAGTACAGATGACTTGGTGCTATAGTATTTGTAATAATACAAAGGTGTCCTTAAATTCTTGTTGGACTGACAAACCAACAGGGAAAAGACAAATTACAGTATCTGAACGATTTCTTCCCTTTATGAATATTTCCTTCCTTTGCCACTTGATCATGAAATCTGATGCTGCACCTGTTAATAATGCAGAGTCGTTATCAATTATTCAGATTCCAATTTAATAATTATGAACATTCGAACAAAACCTATGGTGTCTGTCTAATGAAATCTATTGATATATATCGCTAATTGTCATAGGTGTCTATGTAGTCTGCGAGCAAATACACACCCGGCACTCCCAGCCTTTAATCCAGCAGAACATCGTGAATATGATGAAGAGAAGAAAGCATAGCGCTCGGTTGATACCCAAGTTCTAGGCGTATTGACTGAAGCAGCACTAAATAAAGTGGCTTGCTTAAAGCAATACGCTATCTGGTCAATAGAATTAACCATCTATATTTTAACTCCTCTAACATAGCGCTCCGAGAAATAAAGCTCAATAAATTAATACCTACTGAAATATATTAGTATATATTAATATTATCAACTAACCACTAAACGGACGTGTCCTAGCCTGTACGCAGTCCAATACTTAGAGCAAGGAAAAGTAAAAGAACCTGTCCTTGAAAGACTAACAATTCAGTGAAAAAAAAACCGACAGACAGAAAGAAAGATGAGAAGAAAGAAGGAAAGAAAAAATCACCAATTTAGACAACTCAGACACGACCAAACCATCTGTTGCAATGTTCATATTATTACACTAGCGATGATGCTGGAAACCCTTGAAAGCTGCCAGATACCATTATAATAATTGCGTTCTAGATTCAAAACCACGTCTTATGATATTCTAAAAACTAAGCACTCGATACTATTATTGCATGTTTTCTTCAACATGGAAATGTTCTGGAAAAAAAAAATGCTCATAGTTTATTATATATACACGAGAAACATAAGCAGCTCTTCAAACTACTAAGGGTCATAGAATCCTATTACATTAGAAGATACACAAAAACATTCTTTATACAGCTTACTCAACTAACATCAGCTGTACAGAGATATCTGAAGATGTCGTTACAACAGTGGGTTTTTATTCGTTGCTTGCTCAAGGGAATAACAATGCTTTCTTATTCAAAACTCCCACTGTTCATCGCTCGTTCTTACCAACCAATAAAATATGAAGCCTAATCCTCATACATACACATACATACATACTTAAATACGTATGCATACATGTATGTATATATGTGTGTGTATGAACGTATGAATGTATTCTGTTGAGCAGAAGATGATAAGTATCAGCTGTTCTGTTCACATTAGTTCAATGCAGTAGTCTTAAAGAAGAATGGTTGAAGTTTGCTCTCTCCTAGAATAAAAAAGAAAAAGTTGATTTAAATCTTTTCAGACACGTTATTATATCTACCGAATAAGATGATGCTTGACAAACCATTCTAATACACTCACGTTCTCTCTTTCACTCTCTTCCTCTTCTCCTTCCTGATCCCATCTTTCTTCTTTTTTTCTTGCTTTCTCTCTTCCTCTCTCACATTTTCCATGCTGGTGAATACTTGTAAAGTTGTACACCCACACTCCCACACCCGAATGCAAACATGGAAGACTGTAGATAAGCTTGTTCGGAATTGAGTGTATTTTTACAGATCTCCGATTGCATAACCATGTTTATGTTTATATTTACATGCCCACAAGTACATATGCTATAATGTATAATGTCATATCTATTACGTTTGTGTATATGTATATATACATATATATATGTATGTATAATATACAATATATATGTATGTATATATATACATATCTATCTATCTATCTATATCTATCTATCTATCTATCTATCTATCTATCTATCTATCTATCTATCTATCTGTCTACCTGTCTATCTGTCTATCTATCTATCTATCTATCTATCTATCTATCTATCTATCTATCTATCTATCTATCTATATACATATATATACATACATATGTGTATGTATGCATGTATATATATGTATATATGTATATATGCACGTACACATATATGTTTGTCTTTATGTTATAATAAAAACAATATTACATTAAATACTTCCAGTAGAGTACAAATTTATTATTCTTTCACAATATGTGTGTGTATGTGTGTGTGAAAGAGAGAGAGAGAGAGAGAGAAGGAGAGAGGGGAAGAGGGAAGAGAGAATCAGAAAGCAAATTTTAACAATGCAAGAGAGTTGTATGCATGTACATCCATTTACGTTTGTGTATGCAAATGTTCGCATGTAGGTTTGTATGAAATGTCATTAACATGCATGTTTATTTGTGAGTACATATAAGTGCGCATCTGTGCAAGTATATGCATATACATACACACACACGCGTATGCATGTACATATGTGTATTCACGTACGTTTGCAGCTCTACACCTTCTTTTTTCTCTCTCTCTCTCAATCTATCTATCTATCTATCTATCTATCTATCTATCTATCTATCTATCTATCTATCTATCTATCTATCTATCTATCTATCTATCTATCTATCTATCTATCTCTCTCTCTCTCTCTCTCTCTCTATCTATCTATCTATGTCTCTGGGGCTGTCTATGTGTGTCTGCTGTTTGTCTGTGTTTACGTGTATCCGTCTGTGAATAAATTCAGGTTAAATATGAAGAAATAATTGATGAGTTTAGCGCAAAACTATTATTGCAGGTTCAAATAAACTTTTTTTCTAATTCCTCAGACCTACTTGTCTACAATTCTATACCATACGTTTTCATTTTTGTGTTACCTATTACCTGTATTTCATAGAAACTTGTGGTCTAAATTTCGCTCCAATTTAGATTCTATAAAAATCCGTACTACAATAAGTTTAAGCTTTCAGACCAAACAGAAATTGCTTTCATCCTCGATTCATGAGACGTAAACAAGTTTCTGCCAGGCGTAATATCTAGCTTGTGGTATTAAACACGAACCGGAATTCTTGCGATAACGTAATAGTCGTATCTTTATCAAAAGCGATCCTCATTTAGCATTACCCCCCCACCCATTAGGTGTTGTCATTAGTCATGAGCAGTGGAGATGAATTTAAATTTTGTCTAGGCTTGTTTTTGGTTAGGCTTCTATGAATTGAATCAATTCATTTTGAGTGTTGGCAATATTTAATGCACATTTGCTTATTATTATTAATTATCTTAAATCAGTTTGGGAATATACATAAAAGTAATATCTTGAGCCATAGTAGATATTAATAAAAGGAAAAGTGTTGCAGCTGAAAGTTCTCAAGTTAGTGGAAAATGGACTGATGATTATTTTTTCAAGGAAACTGTGAGCATCTTGTTTGTTAAAATTCGGGTTTAGTCCATAAAAATACAATCTTGCATGCAGCTATTTGACCAAGTATAAAAATACAACAAAGCTTCAAATAACTCCACGTATAGACAAGTTAGCTCTGTGAAAAGGAACAATGTTATTTCTCAGCATGTTATTTAATTAGAGATTGCCCGCTGACACTGAATTAATTACATCGTGAAAGAGCGATTTGACCCACATTGGACACAAATCTGTTACATTTACTGTTCGCTTATTTCTTATGTGTCGCCATATTTTGTACCGCTGCGACCTGGAAATTGAAACAGTTATATTTTTTCAGAGGAACGGTTTGTTAATATGATGTTTATGACCAGCTCAAAGAGGTGTGATGAATATTTTGCACCTCATGAAGTAGATAATAAATGTAATAATTTTTAATGTGGTTTGGATGGTTATATGTATTTAGATGGCTCTTCCATAACGTAACTTAAAATTTTACGTAAGCAGAAATAGGCTTTTGAAATGTATTATAGAACATACTTCCATAACGCAAGCAAGATGCAAGACTTGTGTAATACGTGACTCTGTTAAATAGTATAAAGTTCTACTGGAGAAAAAAAAGTTAAGCATCAAGGAAATACGTGATTGCTTGAGATTCTTAGTTTAGCATAGAAGACGCATTACAATGAGGTACTGGATATCTCTTTCAATTAGGGTTGCAATGTAATTTATAAAATTCAAGTGCTGGCAAGGCAACAATATTTCCTGTTGTAGCCATGATAAACTACTAAATATGTTATAGGTTTATATGTCAATATTGTATATTACTGCTCGTTAACAGTGCTATGATTGCATTTTTAAGGTCATCTCTATAATTTTTCTGTAGAATTCAGTAAGTTACGGCGTATCTTACACAAATATGTCTATATATTTCCGCCGTTTAATTCCATGAGATATGGTCAAAATATCGCCACAGTAGATACAGTGACGAAATAAGTTTAAATTTATATAAATACGGATAAGATCATTAATTTAAAAATAAAATAACGATTTTATCAAGTGGTCAGCATGGAAAAAATAACCTTCAAAGGTAATAATTATTAAAATTATAAATTAGGGTTCGCAGCACGTGTACTACCGAATTAATATGCGCAGCTAAAATACTGAGATTGTAAGGCAAGACGAATTATTCCTACCTAATCTGCAAAAAATAAAGTATTTTGCATTTTATGCATAGTAATCAGAGTAACGTTCGTAATTTTATTGAATTAGGTGTATATTTTGCCATAAAAAGGAAAATGTTGCTATCGATCTATTTTATTCAAAGTAGGCACTGCCTACCTTACCTACCTAGGTGGCACGTCCCTGATATATATATATATATATATATATATATATATATATATATGTATATATATATGTTAATTGGCTGGACCAAAAAGTTCGTTTACTCTTTTAAGGGAAAATGAGATACAAATTTTAAGCATAAAGCTATTTATTCAATCAATGTCGTTTAGTTTCAGTATCTTCTGCCATCACGTGGGCAGATCCATTGTTCCCTACCCAAAGAATTTCCTGTCTTTACTGGCGAAGAAGTCTTTCAGGTAAAATTTTAACATCATGTTCAGAGTTGCAGGTCTGTTCATCGAATGAAATTTGGAGAGGCCGAAACAGGCAAATATGGGAGGTGAAGCAAAAATTCCCTGCAAAGCTTCACTAATGTCTGCCGCGTCTGCAAAGAAGTGAGCAGTTGACATTGTCGTGATGAAAAACAACGCCCTTACGTTCAACAAGTTCTCGACGTTTCTGATGGATCCTCGCATTTATTGTCCGAATTTATGGTTCTGTTCATGGAAAGAAACTCGTAAAAGTCAACACCCTTCCAATCCTACTAAATTGAAAGTATAACCTTCGAGTGAAGTCCTGATTCCGAGTTATTTATGGTGGTTGGTCGCTCTTCTACCTTGATCGTTTGCAGTTCACATTGTAATAGACGATTAAGTTTTCGTCCCCTATCACCATTCGCTTCTAAAAATGATCGTTTTCAAAGAATCGCAGATGGACATTCGTTCTCCTCATTAAATTGATGTGGCACTCAAGCATCGAATCGGCTGACGTAACTAATTTGATGCAGATGGTTTTCAACACACGATTTGGATGAATAGTTGGAAAATATCCCCGATCACGTAATCTGGATTTTACCTGCTACATTCCCTAAATTTGAAATTAAATTCGCATAGACAGCAATCCCAGTTGCTAACCGTGAACTACCAAATAATTTTTTTCAGCTTATCGAACATTGATATGGGAAAAAATTTACAACCTTCTACGTCAATGTATGTATGCATGTATGTATGTATGTATGTATGTATGTATGTATGTATGTATGTATGTATGTATGTATGTATAGGAAGAGGCACGGCTTTGTAGATAAAAAACTCCTTTTACAACCTCGTGATTTAGGGTCCAGTCTCATTGCGCCACAGCGGGTACTAGTGCTTTTTACATTATCCCGGATCCACAAAAAACGTGAATAAATTTAGTAGACAGAAACTCAGGAAGCTCGTCATATGTGTGCGTATGTGTGTGTGTGTGAGTGTGTGTGTGTTTGTGTTTGTGCTGTGTTTATCGCCAAATCACTGCTGCTTGTTAACCAGTGCTGGTTTGTTTAGATTTTAAAAAATTACTGGTTCAGCAAACGAGATCGATGGAGTAAGAACCAGGCTTTAAAAAGTCTAAGTACTAGAGTCGATGTTTTCGACTAAACCCTTAAAGGCCGCAGTCCAATGATTGAAACAAGTAAAAGATAAAAAGTCAGATATCTTTGGACCTGTATTCGTGTCTCTCTACAGTGTATTCTCATATAACCACACGTATATATGACGATGACTGTTTATATCTCTGTAGATATATATACCATATATATATATATATATATAGGTGTAGACGTGGCTGTGTGATAAGTAGCTTGCTTACCAACCACATGATGCCGGGTTCATTCCCACTGCGTGGCACCTTGGGCAAGTGTCTTCTACTATAGTCTCAGGCCGACCAAAGCCTTGTGAGTGGATTTGGTAGACGGAAACTGAAAGAAGCCCGCCGTATATATCCATACATATATATGTGTGTGTGTATGTATGTTTGTGTGTCTGTGTTTGTCCCCCCAACATCGCTTGACAACCGATGCTGGTGTGTTTACGTCCCCGTAACTCAGCGGTTCGGTAAACGAGCCCGATAGAATAAGTACTAGGCTTGCAAATAATAAGTCCTGGGTTCGATTTGCTCGACTAAAGGCAATGTTCCAGCATGGCCACAGTCAATGACTGAAATAAGTAAAAGTGTACAAGAGTAAAGAGTATACTTGTGAATGCCTTTGTTTCTGGTATCTCTGACACGAATTGTCCGTGTTCGTGCGCGCGCGTTTCTTACTTTCATCAATACAGTGTTAAATCGTTTGCTATATATGGTTCTACATATACCCGACTCTATGTATTTCAATGGATTCCGCAATAATCGTATATTTTATTGAAATCGCTCCGAGGTAGCTAGAAGTTGTGGCAACAGCACTCAGCTCTGATTTCAAGCTTCTTTTTGTAGCAGAAAAAAGGTTATAACGTCACTCCTCTTGTTTTTCTCACTCATTAATTGGTGTATACATACACACACACGCATATATATATATATGCATATACACAAACACACACACATACACGCACACACATATACATATGCGTATAAATATATATATGCGTATAAATATATATATATATATATATATATATATATATATATATATATATACACTCACACACACACTTCACACACACACACACATCTGTATATATGTATATGTAGACATGCATACATCTATTTAAAAACTTATCAGTGAAATTTATCTCTAAATATTGAGATGTGAAGGGATGGGAGAAAAAGAGGAGAAAGTGAAAGAAGATTGACAATGAAAAAAGTTAGAATGACGAGATGAAAAAAAAAAGAGGAAAGAAAGAGAGAGAGAGAGAGGGAGAGAGAGAAAGGAATAGGTATGAGAGAAGAAGATGACGATGTGGAGAAGAAGAGATAGACTGTCGAATGTTAGAAAAATATTTATGAAAACCCTGACAAATATAAGTGTGCAAACGTTCGCTTGTCTTTTAATATATTTCTTATAAACCCGTGAGAATTTTAAATACGCCTGTTCGAAGTTTTTTCATATTCTCCACAACATTCCATTATGCGCTTCTTCTTCTTCTTCTTCTTCTTCTTCTTCTTCTTCTTCTTCTTCTTCTTCTTCTTCTTCTTCTTCTTCTTCTTCTTCTTCTTCTTCTTCTTCTCTTCTTCTTCTTCTTCTTCTTCTTCTTCTTCTTCTTCTTCTTCTTCTTCTTCTTCTCTCTTCTTCTTCTTCTTCTTCTTCTTCTTCTTCTTCTTCTTCTTCTTCTTCTTCTTCTTCTTCTTCTTCTTCTTCTTCTTCTTCTTCTTAATCAAAGAAGAGATGCAATAAAATACAATATTTCATCTCTTTATTTTCTGATATATCATATAAGCCATATCAGGAGTGAAGGATCGACTGAACTGTTCGACCAATCAACTAAAACAAGATGCCTTCCTACATTTGTTGGCGTTTGGAGTTCAAATCCTGAGTTAAGTGAAATAAAGTACCCATCAAGAATATACTAGCAAGTTCCTATGTCATAAACTTTAAAGCGAGAAATTTAATATTTCGTCTTTCTATGGCTATGTTCAAATTCACGCTAGATCCTTGGATACACAAAGCTTGTAGAAATAGATTTGTGGCTTACTACCAATGCAGAAAATCGTTGCGGAGTTTAGCGTCCTTTTTCAAGGAATAAAATTTTTTAAATGCTCCTTATGCATGTTTTACCACATACTACATAAAAATTCCTCGCAAAACAGCAAATTATTTTAAACAAATAAAAGCGAATTTTATGCAATGGTTCCTTGTTTAATACTGTGTACCTCTTTTTGGATATTTAAATGGACTAGAGTGTCCTATGGAATTAGGTGGGCACATTATATAATAGAAATATAGTGAACTTTGGCATATCATAATTTGTAGAGGAACTTCTCGCATCATCATTCCTGTCACTGATGACAATATTTTATTCAAATTTTAATCCCGACAAAGACTTTTGAAAATGTATTTAAAATATAAATATTATTTCTGGTTTAATCATTTTTTTTCCTAAGAAAAATCACGATCCCTCAAATACTCATCGACCGTATCCTATAGCGTCGCAGTTAAAAGGTTTATAGCTTATTTTGCTTGTCTGGTGTTTATGAGCCAGTTTCCGTATGATACGGAATGATGGAATAGAAGATACTTCCCGGATAAGTTATCTTTGTTCATATGCTCGGAATGGTCAAAGCCTTGTGATAGAAATTTGGTAAACGGAAACTGTGTAAAAGCCCGTGAGAAGGGCCCGCTCCATCTTGAGTGGTGGTGGTGGGAAAACGTTATACATAGCACATTTTAACACAACCATCCGATATTTAGGTATGTTTAGCGAATCCATTTTATTGCAAGCATTTGAGTCAAGTTTCTAATCAGTAAGTTACCCTCAACCGTCTTGAAAGCCGTGGAAACTTGCGCCGGTTCCACCATTTATTCACTGACAACTGACCTTTCTGCACCGTCCTGCTGACTTTGAAGAGCGGTTTGTGCTTGTCTGAAACTTTCGTGGAGAATTAAAACTTGGTTTATGGTTACCTTCCTATGGGTATTTTTTGACTTAACAGAAGATCATCTTGTCAGTTAAATATAAACATATGTCTCGGCACGCAGAACACAAAGAGTTGCAACAAAAGCATTGTGTGAAAAGATTTAATAATACAACTCATCCAACACCATGGATCTTTTCTACATTTTATCGGCCCTTGTAAGATGAAAGGTAAATATAACCTCAAAAGACATTTGAACTCAGAATGTAAACAACCAGAATACTGCGAGTCTGACATTTCACTGCTTATAAAGGTAGAGAGTCCGGGTATCGATCTCTGCCACTAGTCTTTGACTATCCAATATAAAAACAAACACAACAGCAATAGAGCTAGATTTATTTTAGAATATCCGTTTTCGCATTTACATCCTCCACATATTTTCAGCCGGTTCTTCAGGTTGGATTCTTAATTCTATTCTTCGTTCAAAGACAATAATTACTGCAATGCAGCAGTCCATGATTACATTTTAATGACCATTTTTTTAAAAGTATGCGTTAAACACATTTTAATGCGTTCATTTTCAAATACATTTCCTTAAAATAGATTATTTTTACTAATTTCAACCTCGAATTCCCGTCGTTTTCAAAAAGCGTACGTGTCATTCGTAATTATCAATTAATAATGATGATGATGATGATGATGATGATGATGATAATAATGATGATGATGATGATAATAATAATAATAATAATAATAATAATAATAATGATAATAATAATAATATATGAAAATTAGTGGTTAAATCTTTTATTAACATTTTTTTTTTAAATGAAAACTTAGTAATAATTTAACTTTACTTGAAAAGAAAATTTCTAACAGTACACCGAATCGCTTGTCCAATGGTTATAAAGGAAGCGCGCCCGTCAGGAGGCCGCCAGCCCGATGGCGAAAAATTTTCAAATGGCAGAATATCTTCCGCGAATACGAACCTGGAAGGTCACTTAAACGGGATTTGTCCCAAATTAAGCCGCCAAAGTTCACCACCACAACGACCAGAAAATCAAAAAAGTAAAAGAACTAAATGGAACCGGGAAGAATATAAAGAAGTAATATATGCTTATTACTTTGCATTAAGTAGGCCAACTCGAGAAAAACACACCGCAAACTCCTACAGAATTTGGAGGAGCCGGAATCCAGCCAGCAGACCAAACCTGGATGAAAACAGATTAGCAAATGTTAGAAGAGATATCTTCAGAAATACCAGACTCACAGAGGCAGAATTAACCTCTATTAAAAAAGTGGTAGAGAATGACCTAAATGCAAGTCAGGAAAGAAATAACGAAGCTGAGGAGAGGAATGTTGGGCCAAAAGCATTGACTGAAAGGCGACCATATGCCGAATCGACTCAAGATCCTGAAGAAGAAGGAAAATATGACCCTAGAAAAAACAGCCCGGAAAATGATGTCGAAACAGATTTTGAAAATCACATGTTTGTTGAACAACACAGAAAATCTATCATTGAAATGAAGCAGGAAGTTCTGAATGAGCTTGCAGTTGTAGGGCATACAACTATGTATGATAGGGAACCACTCCATAAACTCTCAAATGCACACCAACATAAAACACAAATAAAAATTGGCAACTGCATTACACAAGAAATCATACAACTAAAACCCGATCTTAATAAATTAAATGAAATTATTTACACTGTCGCTAAGGTAGTCGAAAGACGCTGTTTAACACCCAAAAAACCAACAATACTAAATTCGAAAAGAAAGTCAAACTGGAGGAGTAGAATTGAAACTGAAATTGAATCATTGCGAAGGGAGATATCAATATTAACTGAGCTAATCTCTGGAAATGGTGTAAGATCAAGAAAAGGCAGGAAGATTGTGAGAAAATATGGACTCTCAACAAGAGAAGAACTAATGTCAGCGAAAGAAACACTTAAACAAAAAGTTCAAGCAAAAGCTCAGAGAATATGCAGATTTGAGAAAAGAATCAAATTCTACAAACAAAATATGTTCAAATCCAATGCCAAATCATTTTACAGGGAAATAGGGAAAGAAAAAATAACCATTGAAAATCCACCCCTAATGGAAGAAGTTGAAAACTTTTGGAAGGGGATCTGGAGTGATGAGAAACCATACAATGAAAATACAGAGTGGATCAAACGCACCCAAGATGACTACAAAAATCTACAAGAACAGGTATGGGAAGACATCTCAATCGCCGACCTAAGGAGAGCACTAACAAAGGCTCATAAGTGGAAATCCCCTGGTATTGATAGAGTACCAAATTTCTGGCTCTCATCACTCTCGTCTGCACACAAAATGTTAGTAATACTATTTAATAGTATTATGAAACTCCCGGAAAAAACACCACATTGGATGGCAAATGGTATTACTTACCTCCTCCCCCAAAATAACAAAACGAAAGACACAAAAAACTACTGGCCTATAACATGTTTATCTACTACCTATAAAATTTTGACATCTATTCTAGTAGAGAAAAAAATATACATTTATGGAAGAGAATAACCTCTTTCCCACTGAACAAAAAGGATGCAGACGAGGCTCATACGGATGCAAAGATCAGCTCCTAATTGATCGCATGATCCTTGAGAACTGCCATAACAAGCGCAGAAATCTCAGCTCTTCATGGATTGATTATAAAAAAGCCTTTGACAGCATACCACATTCGTGGATTCTGAAATCGCTGGACATTTTCAAAATTTCTCCTGTGATATCAGATTTTTTAAAGTATAATATGTCACTATAGAACACGAAGCTCCAATTATATCATTCTAATGGAGTATTGTGCTCAAACAACATTAGCATAAACTGTGGCATTTTCCAAGCTGACTCACTTTCAGCACTAATATTCTGCATAGCACTAATACCACTCTCAAGTGAACTGAATAGAACAGGATATGGCTATAAAATTGACAACAAGAAAATAAGCCATCTATTTTATATGGATGATTTAAAACTATATGGCAAAGATGATGAAGAGCTTGAAGGATTATTACATACTGTGAAATGATTCAGTGATGATATCGGGATGGAGTTTGGCCTTGAAAAGTGTGCCAAAGCCACTTTTAAGAAAGGGAAATTGGCAAAGTCTAGTTCAATCGAATTAGATGTCGAAATAGTAATAAGGGTCTGAAAGATATTAGAATTACGACAAGCATTGCCGATCTGCAGAAAAGTGTCAACTTGTATTCTGATATACTCTTTAGAAAGTTTCTTGAGACTGAGACTTGTTCTCACCAAACCTTAAAATAACATCACTGCTATCACATCCTTACTAGAATGTAATAACTTTTGCATGATGATAATAATAATAATAATAATAATAATAATAATAATAATAATAATAATAATAATAATAATAATAATAATAATAATAATAATAATAATAATAATAATAATAATAATAATAATAATAATAATAATAATAATAATGATAATAATAATAATATTAAATAATAATATTATTAAAACTGAGCAAATATAAAGATCTTGAAATAGAAATTAGCAAAATGTGGAACCTGAAGACTAAAGCAATACCTGTTGTCATAGGTGCCCTGGGAATGATAGCAAAAGGGACTGATTGCTACCTAGCTCAGATACCAGGAAACCCCAAAATGACAGAAATTCAAAAGATAGTACTCATGGGAACTGCCCATATCCTACGCAAAATACTTTCTATGTAATCTCAAGTTTTAAAACAAACATAATTTTATGGTTTCTTAAACAATCTCTAGAAGAATACTATGTACAAAACCAAATATATGGCACCCTAGGCATAACACCAACATGTACTTTCAACCTGTTGTCTCTTGAGGTCTCTGGGTGAGACTTGGAGCCAACTTGTACAAATATAAAGCAAAAGTCAAACATAGAATAATAATAATAATAATAATAATAAATTCCCTGATGCAGTACCAAGCAGTGGCTCTCATGACTTCTCTTAACTGATTGGAAGCGCTATCATGTACATTGTTTTATCTTGGCATAAAAGATCGTCTATATCAAATATTCTGCTTAATACCAAAGATGTGCTTGTTAGCTGTTTGAACATAAACCAGTTGAGTATGTCCCTTAGTGGCTGACGATATGTGCATCTCTGATCACGAGCAGAAGTAGTTGGGGAGCATCATAGCCATGTGTTGAGAGGAATTCTGGGGTTTGGATAATTCACCTTTGGAAACATGAGTGTTTCGTTCAGCATCCTTAAACAACCCTTATTCAAGGACATTTTGAGCAGGATGAGGTTACTCGACCTGAAGAAAATTCTAAGTGGGCCCCACCTGTAAGCTCATGGGCTGTTTATCTTCATTTAAGGCCACCATCTCGCGCACATATGGTTGTGGTGCATGTGCCTGGTGTACCCTTATCAGACGAGTAGTCATGGTGTGTATACTGAGCTTCGTATATTTTGCCTCAGTGTCACGTTCGTGGAATGCACTGCTCTCTCACTCAACAACAACAACAAAAGCAACAATAATAGTAGTAGTAGTAGTAGTAGTAGTAGTAAAAAACATATTTATAAAAGCATACGATATGATACTACATTCCTGGATAATAAGAACAATGGAAATGTAAGGATTAGCAGTGAATATGAAAAGCCTTATATGGAATAGCATGAAATGCTGGAGAACGGAAGCATGTAATTGATAAACAAAGTGAAATACTCTCTGAACCAGCCATAAACACCATGGCAGATTAAAATCAAGTAGATGAAGAAAGTCACACAGAAATTTATTCGACTGAACGAGATGATCTAAAAGAACAAATTATGAATGAATAGCTGAAAAATTAAAGAAACCAATATGAATGAACGCGACACACTCCCAAAAATTCACAACTCTCAGCAAAAGCTGAAAGTAATTGGTAAAATCCGCCTTCCACTTAAGGATATCATTTCAGCTAGTGATACTGATATTACAGATCTTAGTCACCTGTACTATGCATCCGCGAAGGTCTCAACGATTATATGTGCTGAAAAGATTAGAAAACGACAATATTCCCACAAAAAGCCTATTTGGCAAGAACTCATTCGACACCAAATTCAGTTATTTAGGTCTGACATAGAATATCTAAAAAGACTTAAGTTTGACCAGGATATCAAACCAACAAAAATTCGAAAATTAAAGAAAAAGTATAATATGAAAAGCATACTTAACATCGTTACCATCACAGAAACTATCAAGTAAAACGTATCTGCTAAAGCAGCTCGCATAGCACGGTATGAAAAGCGTGTTAGGTTATTCAATGACATTTTCAAAAATAACCCTAAAAACTTTTCAGGAAGATAGGGAAAATACGAGTTACAGTAAAGTCTTCAAAAGAAGTACAGGAAGTTTGGAATAAAATTTGGGAAGAAAAAACGTCCAATATAAAAGCTACTTGGATTGACAGAATATCTACTGACTTAGACTCCTTAGAAGAGCAAAATGGTGAGGGTATCATGGTAGAGGTTGTAAAATCTGCTCTCAGGAAATCAAGCAAAGTCTCCAGGAAAGGATAACGTTCCTAATTTCTTTTTGAGTGCCTTCTCAAAGAGTCGTGTAACAAAACTTTACAAAAATGTCTTGCAACAACCTAGTACGATTCCCTCTTAGCTTGTTAATGGTGTTACATGAAGAAACAAATCAATCAAAAAATTATAGACCCATAACCTGCTTAACAACAATGTATAAAATACTAACATCTGTTTTGATTGAGTATACCTATAGTGTTTTTAATAGAAAGTGACATCTTCCTTAATGGGCAAAAAGGATGTAAACGTGGGTCCTGTGGCTGTAAATATCAGCTACTCATCAATAAGATGATCTTAGATGATTGTCACAAACAACACGGGAACCTGTCAATAGTCTCGATAGACTTTGAAAAAGTTTTTGATACTCAACCACACAGCTGGATTAAGAAATGTCTGGAAAGTTATAAAATAGCACCTACTCTGCGAAACTTTTATCTGTAATTATGAGATCATGGAGAAACACACTGACTTTGAACAATGACAATGAATCTGTCAATGCCGGAGATGTAAGAATTTCATGTGGCATTTTCCAGGGTGAGTCTCTATCACCACTCCTTTTTTGTCTAGCCTTGATACCGCTCTCGAAATTTCTCGTTGCTGTACAGTATGGTTATAAAATATCTGATAAAAATATAATTCATCTCTTTCAAATGGACGATTTGAAGGTGATGGAATCAAACATTCAATGATGAGGGAAATGATAAGAAAAGAATGTTAAATCAGGGTAAGTGCAATACTCAAGACAGCTGAATGCAAGAAACAAGATCGAAACGATGAATACTTTAGCCATACTGGTTGTGACTTACAGTTTCAATATTATTAACTGGTCAGTTACTGAAAAATGTAATCTTCATAGAAAAATACGAAAATTGTTAACAATGCATAGAATCCATCACCCTAAGAACGACTTAACCTGCCTAGAAAAGACGGTGGCAGTGGACTTTTACAACTTGAATCTAGAATGAAGATTGCCACAATTGGCCTAAACATCTACCTGAAAAACTCTGATGACTGGATGTTAAAACTTGTCTTAAAGCATGGAAGCAAGGAAAGATCATACTCAGTAACAAAACAAGAAAAAATATATAAGTGAATTCTAAATACAACAAATCCCAGAATTAGACGTACAGGAAACTAGCACAGTAGTTAAGCGTATGAAAACCAGTGCTAAAACTGGTGCCTTCGATATTCTTATTGATAAACGGCAAGGAAAACCTCTCAATGGTAAATACCCAAAGAGAGCTAATAAAGCAGATGTTGACAAAGCCCTGACCAATCAATGGTTAGTGTCTTCTAGATTAAAATCAGAGAAAGAAGGGTTTATCATAGCAGCCTAAAATCAATGCCTACCTACAAGCAGCTACCAGGCCAACATATTAAAGAACGGCAGTAGCCCAACACATCGTGTATATAAACAACAAAATGAAACCATTGATCATGTTCTCTCCATGTGCAGTTCCCTTGCGCCTACAAAGTATCTCAAAATAGCAGCACAATATATTCACTGGATAATTTGCACAGACTTGGACCTGCTCTGTGATAAAGACTGGTGGGAACACAAACGACTGCCAGTGCTTGAAAATGACATCTCACACCTCTGGAACTTCACCATTCAAACTGACAGAAAAATAGATGCGAATAGGCTAGACATTATATTGAAGGACTTCAATCAAAAATCATGCCCCCTCATCGATATGACTGTACCAAATCGACATAAACGTATCTGTCAAGACCTACCAAAAGCTGAGCAAGTATAAAGAACTTGAAACTGCAGTTGGCAAAATGTGGAACCTCAAGACTAAAACAGTACCTGTTGTCATAGGTGCCCTAGGAATGATAGTAAAAGGGGCTGATTGCTACCTAGCTCAGATACCAGGAAATCTCCAAACTGCAGAAATTCAAAAAATAGAGCTCATGGGAACTGCCCATATCCTACGTAAAATAATGCCTATGCAATCCCAAATTTTAAAACAAACTTATAATTTTCTTGTTTCCTTAGACATTCTCTAGAACAATACTTCATGCAAAACCAAATATATGGCGCCCTAGTCATAGCACCAACTTGAACTTCTAACTTGTTCTCTCTTGAAGTTTCTTGGTGAGACTTGCAGTCAACTTGTACAAATACAAAGCAAAAGTGAAACATACTACTACTACTACTACTACTACTACTATAACTACTACTACTACTACTACTACTACTACTACTAATAATAATAATAAAATAATAATAATAATAATAATAATAATAATAATAATAATAATAATAATAATAATAATAATAATATAATGATAATAATAATTATGGTTTCAAGTTTTGACACAAAGCCAAATGATTGTTTCAAGTTTTGGTACTCATTTTCTCAACCCCGAATGGATGAAAGGCTCATTACATATTTCAAACTGGCGAAAACAAGGAATCCATCTCCAGATTCCGTAAAAAGCCTACAAGATCCAGGGCGTGATATTAAATAAAGCAACAGATTAAGTTTGTCACCTAATCAACGTTATAAATGTCATTCATGTCACAAACGTCAGCACGCCAGACTGCTTAGCGGCAGTTCTGGTTTTAGTTCTGAGTTCAAAAGTCACCGAGGTAGACTTTGCCTTTGAATATGCCATAAAAAACAAGAAAACTATAAATGAAAACTCTCCTGAGTATTCACCTCACCCAAATCTTCTTTGTCGAGAACACTCATAACAGCAAACTACTAGTTAATATCATATCTTTCAGTGTTTCTTTCTGCAGACAAAGGACATAAACAAGACTTGATGATACATTGTCTGCTTAATTCACAAAATAGTCATTATCTTGTAATTGTCGATCAAACAAATGGTTTATAATTGTTCAAGTAGAGTTTGATGATAACGACTTGACACCTCATGTGTGTGTGTGTGTGTGTGTGTGTGTGTGTGTTGTGTGTGTGTGTGTGTTTGTGTGTGTGTGTGTATGTATGTATGTGTATCTGTCTGTCTGTCTGTCTCTCTCTCTCTCTCTCTATATATATATATATATGAAATGGTGACAAGTTAGATATCGACTATTTATCGTGAGTGTGCTTTTTATGTATTATCTGCAGGTGTTCAGCTGATGTTTATATAGATGGCCTGGCTCTTCATCGTTTACGAAGATGAGTGTTCCAGGTGATTCGATCAACAGAACAACCTGCTCATGAAATTAACGTGCAAGTGGCTGAGCGCTCCACAGATACATATAACCTTGGCATAGTTCTCAAGGAGATTCACCGTGACACACGTAAGGTGGCAAGGCTGGCCCATTGAACTACACGTAAACTTATTTTGCCAACTGAGTGGTCTGAAGCAACGTGAAATAAAGTGCAAGGAATTGCACTTACAATCGTGACATTAATACCATAGCCACAAAGACACGTGCCTTTACACTACGCAGGTGGAAATTAGTGAATTACATAGTGTGCTATATGATTCGTGCGACTTGGGTTTGTAGATTTCAATTGCATATATTTCACGTATATTTCTAATACTTAAGGGGAAAGCACGAATGTCAAAGATCCCATTTCACCAAACATTGAAATTACTAGGGATGTATGGTTGTCTATGGTTGTCCGAAGGAGACGGGATTGCGTTTTGCTGTTGAATAACAAATGAATTGTTTATATATTACTCAAATGTTTGTGCTTTATATTATCTCACTCCCTCCAACAAATCGACGTTGCTTGAACGGGTGTACAGTGTGCCACACGCCATGTGCCGAAGTGATCGGAGAGCAAAGTGTGGTGAAGTGTTTTGCTTAAGAGCATAACGCATCATCTGGTCCAGAAATTGAAACAATTTATCTCGCGATCGTGAGTGTAAGACCCAGCCACTAAGCCGTGCTCCTCAGTCATTAGGTATAAGCACTGGCTAATGGATATTTCTGATTTCGGAACAGGAAAATGTCGGACTAGATCCGTTAGTTCCATATCCATATTCTTTTACTCTTACTTGATTCAGTCATTTGACTCGGCCATGCTGGAGTACCGCCTTTAGTCAGAGAAATCAACCTCAAGACTTATTTTTTGTAAGCTTAGTACTTATTCTATCCGTCTCTTTTGCCGAACCGCTAAGTTTCGGGGATAGAAACACGCCAGCATCGGTTGTCAAGCGACGGTGGTGAACAAACATAGACACAAAGGCATACATGCATAAGAATCTATCTATCTATCTATCTATCTATCTATCTATCTATCTATCTATCTATCTATCTATCTATCTATCTATCTATCTATCTATCTATCTATCTACCTATCTATCTATCTATCTATCTATCTATCTATCTATCTATCTATCTATCTATCTATCTATCTATCTATCTATCTATCTATCTATCTATATATATATATATATTATATATATATATATATAACGAGCTTCTTTCAGTTTCCGTCTACCAAATCCACTCACAAGGATTTGGTCGGCCCGAGGCTATAATAGAAGACACTTGCCCAAGGTGACTCACAGTGGGACTGAACCCGGAATCACGTTGTTAGGATGCAAGCTTCTTACCACACAGCCACTCCTATATATTTAAATCTCAACAATGGTGTCACTGCTGATATCCCCCCCCTATTGGGAATCGATAAAATAAGTCCTAGTAATTGATTCTAGTTAACTTACCCACCACTCCTCTGTCTTGTAAAATATCAATATATCGCTTCATAGATACGATTGTGTCGGATAAATTACATGAATTTGTGGCTATGGGTTGAGGTGGGGAGGAACCGTTGTCGTCGATGCAGATAATTACTTAAGCTGTACCAACAAAGCTGTAAAAATAACAGCTAAATTTCCCTCAAATTTTAACTCGTCTAGTTTTATATTTGTTAGAAATAGTAGCTAAATCTCCCTAACATGACACGCTTACAGCATAATAAAATAAGGGCATACGGGACAACGTGATTCTTGATATGCGAAGCAATATCCTAATAATTTTAATATACGGACTCGTTAGATATACACGAAAGATGAAATGGTGATATAGATGAAAGAGATTTTGTTTTGTTTTATATCATGACACTCAACATAAATATACAAAGCTGTATTGCTTTTCACCCTCCTCATAAGATTTCCCTGTTTAGTGTCTCATCTACTCACCAAAATGTCCAGTAATCGTTGCTGTGTTGTGGCTTGAGTACTTAAATGACCATGAGAGCTGTGCTAGTGGAACGCAAGTCCTGGTAGGCCTACCAGTGTTGTACAAACCATAGGAAAGAAGCCAGAATAATATGGACCAACTCTTTTCACATGAGACTTTGGCTTTGCAAATGGCTAACACCCTCTGCTTAGTAAAAAGTGAAGCTATAAAAGCATTTATGATATTTCAAAACAAACAAGACATGGGAGAGGAAGGACAACCCAGAGTCGAGAACAATGAAGTAAAATCGTCGATGGTCTTTGCTTCATAAGAACCAAGAGCAAAAAAAAGAATCTCATCTATGCTTTCTCCACACTTCCATACATTTCCCTTACAGCCCATTCGCTATTTTCCCTTACTCCATATTCTTTTACGTATATCTCTGTCTATGTCCTCTTTCGTTTATGAACTGAAATAATGCATCAAACTATATTTACGTTGCAGATATGCTTTTCTTTCAATGCCCGATAGTTTTCATAATTCTCTTAAGTACTCTTTCTCTCTCTCTCTCATTCTCCTTTTATCTTCTCCCTCACTTCTCTACGAAAACTCTTACTCTTCTTCCTTAATGTTCATACACCCTCCCCGATAACAAATTCATTTATTTACTACTTTGCTAGTGTTTAAATCCTGATGTCCAGTCACTTCATCTATGCTTCCTAGACTTTAAAAATGTTTTTGGCTAGATATTTCTCTGGCAGCAAAGCTCGTAATGATTATCTTTGTCTACCGATGTAAAACTCTTCGTTTTATTCAAGTTTATTTCGTTCGTTTACAGTGTTTATGTACTTTGATTCGATGGTCAGTCGACTTATCCAAGAGATTCCATAGCTTTCTTTCGTAATATAACAAAACCCTTGCTTTAAATGTTTATTTGATTATTTTCCAACTCCATACTCACAATGGTAATTAAAGCCATTTTATCGGTCCAAAAGTTCAGTTCTGTCTGTAGACTGGTTATGAGAAACTTAAGGTTTGTGAAAATGCTACTTTACTCAACTTATTTTCTATATCCATATCAGGCGACGTACATGTATATATATATATGTGTGTGTGTGTGTGTGTGTGTGTGTGTGTGTGTGTGTGTGTGTGTGTGTGTGTGTGTGTCTGTGTGTGTGTGTGCGCGCGTGTGTGTGTATGCATATATATATATATATGTATGTGCCTGTGTGTGTATTTATACAAATATATATGCACTCACAGGGTGGGCTTGTGGCTTAGCGGTTAGGGCCTTGTACTCACGATCGAGCGATCGTGATTTCAACTCCTGGACCGGATGGTGCGTTGTGTTCTTGAGCAAAACACTTCATCTCACGTTTCTCTGCGACCACTTCGACACTTAACACGTGGTACACCGTTCACCTGTTCAGACAACGTCGTTGTGATGGAGAGAGTGAGCTAATGTGCAGGTATGAACATTTGATCACTATAAACAAATCACTTGTGCAAGTCGTTCGTCAATAGCTGAACTCTCATCGGGCGTCTTCGACTGGAAAGTCCATTATATAGATATAGGCAAGGAAAAATTATAAAAAGGTAAATTATTGAAGGTAAATTTTAATGAAAATGGGTGTATGGAAAATTTTAGAAAATTAAAATATATATATATAATATATATATTTTTTAATCTTTTTAATTTTTAAATTTTTTAAAATTTTAAATTTTTAAAAATTTTCCATACACCATTTTCATTAAAATTTACCTTCAATTCCGCCTTTTAATAATTTTTCCTTGCCTATCATTCTCTACGTGCGGTCAACACAACCCCACCATTTATTGATTTATATATATATATATATATTATATATATATATATATATAATATATATATATGTATATATATACACATGCACATACATACACACCATTTATAAATATATGCATTTCATACACGTATTTATATAAACATATATCTAATATAACAATATATGAAACATATCACAAGAAATGGCGTCCGCTAGACGGGATGTTCTATGTATTTTTTAAGCAACTGACATAAATTAGTAGTTGTCTATTGTGAGAAAATTATTTTACAATATTAACTATTTATACTTTCCCGCTTATACTATATCGTCATCATTATTGTTGCAGATTGTTAAGTGAGTTAATATTTTAGTTATAAGTGAATAGGGATTATATGGCAACTGGTTTTGCCACATTTGCCTGAATTCGCTGCAAAGTGTTGATAAAAAAAATTGTTGACAGGTGAATGGATTCGGCTTTTCTGAATCAAACCCGTTTGACTTAATTATTGAGACAATGAGTTTAAAACCGATCACGTCATGAAACTACTCAATAGCTCGTATGATTGCGCCCACATGAATCTTAACATGGTCGAGTTGCTATCATGATTTCCTTTTGTAATTATAATCGCAAATTGAATTTTCAATTTACAAGACATCTGTGTTCTACATATATATATTCAATAGCGCACTCACAAACATGCACGCGCTTACGCCGCATACAGAGACTTATACTCATAAGTTATGAACGGATATAAAGATTACGCAACAGCATTTAATGGAAATTAATAATAGCAACTGGTTATGCATTGAAATGCATAGAAACACAACCATATGTAAACGTATATACATAATAAAATATTAGTAAATTGTTTAACAACTAGAAAATTGGACGGAAAAATATCTACAATGTTTGGTTCACAAATATATGATGTAATACTCACACACACACACGCACAAAAACATACATACATATATACATACATACATGCATACATACATATATATATATATATATATATATATATATATTATATATATATATATATATATATTATATTATATTAAATTAGAGATAAAACCACTATTAGGCAAATCATACAATGAAAAACTTAAGCCAATACATAAGATTAATTAATTTATATTATTTAAATTTATATCAAAATTATTAAAAAAGATAATTAATTATCTTTTTTAATAATTTTGATATAAATTTAAATAATATAAATTAATTAATCTTATGTATTGGCTTAAGTTTTTCATTGTATGATTTGCCTAATAGTGGTTTTATCTCTAATTTAATAATATAATATATATATATATATATATATATATATATATATATATATAATATGAAGACGCATGGCCTAGTACATAGAGTGTTGTACTCACGCTCACGAGACTCCTAGATCTGGTGGTGGTGCGTTGTGTTTTTGACCGACATACTTCATCTCAATTTACTCTGCGATCACTTCGACACTTGACGTGTGGTACACATAGTACTTGTCCAGGTAACGTCGATTTGATAGAGGGAGTGAGGTAATATACACTCATGCTTTTGAACACTATTAACAAATCATTTGTGCAGGTCGTTCTGCAAAAGCAGAACAATCATGCATTGAATACGATGGGGTAGTCCATCATATTTGTATATAGAAAATGCAGTACGTGTGTGTGTGTGTGTGTATGTGTACGTGAATGAAATTTATGCATCTCAACAAATTAGCACGCATGTCGCTCCAATTTTAGGAGGATATTCGTCATGATGCTAGCTGTATTTTCGTCAACATATTTTTTCCAGGGGCACCAGCGAATAGCAGTAAAAATAAATTTTCAACCGAAAGTCGGAGAGATCACCATTGTTTACAAACAGGAGTTAAGTCCCCTTCTAGCGATGAGTAAGATTTTGTTAAGACTTTTGTTGTTTCTTTTCCATTGAGGAAAAAAGTATTTTGTTGATATGCGGTTTTCCATTTAATCAGGATAAAAAAATCGATAAATCGATTCCTTATAGGATTTCCCAATCAAATTGGCTACACACCATTTTCAACCATAACTTTTACCAATTTTGTTCAAACTTGATGCCAGCATTACTTAGGACTCATGGGATCTTTAAATGCTTTAAGTTCTCCAAAAACGAAAAAAAAAGAATCGGTGATGGGAAAAAAATGTTTAAACCGATTCCTTATGGGATTACCCAATCAAGTTGTCTGCAACACATTTCCAGCCAAAAGTTTACCTATTTCAACGAATTTCGCCCAAATTTGACGTTGATGATACTTAGTTTGGTTTGAAATAAAGAACTTGATCAGCTTAATAATCCTAACTTAATCCCGGGCAAAACCGGGCTATACTGCTAGTATGTATAATATATATATATATATATATAATATATATATATATATATATGTGTGTGTGTGTGTGTGTGTGTGGTGTGTGAAAATATACTTGTATATATATATATATATATATATATATATATATATATATACTTCAGCAACGTAACTACAGACGAGCTGTTGGCGATTTCCTTCTTTCCTTGTTTGAACTTTTCCCTTTCTCTTTTCGAAACGTCAAAAACTCTCTCTTTAAATGAGCGTCAAACTAATGCATTCCTTTTTTCCTTTTGCACATCCTCTTGTCTGTTAGTGTTGATTTCGTTGTTTGTTTATTTGAATTGACTATATGTATATGTATGTATGTATTATGTATGTAAATATATATGTATATATATATATAATATATATATATATATATAATATATATATATATATATATATATATTATATATATATATATATATATATATATATATATATGAGGACACGGTCGGTTACGACGACGAGGGTCCCAGCTGATACGATCAACGGAACAGCTTGCTCGTGAAATTAACGTGCAAGCGGCTGAACACTCCACAGACTGGTGTACCCATAACGTAGTTCTAAGGGATATTCAATGTGACACGGAGTGTGAAAAGGCCAGCCCTTTAAAATACAGCCCTTTAAAAACATCATTTTTGCTAGATGAATGGACTGGAGCAATATGAAATATAATCTCCTGCTCATGGACACAACGCGTGTCGAATGCCCGAACCACTAATCTATGTATATATATTATATGTATATCTATCTATCTATCTATCTATCTATCTATCTATCTATCTATCTATCTATCTATCTATCTATCTATCTATCTATCTATCTATCTATCTATCTTTCTATCTATCTGTCTGTCTATCTATCTATCTATCTATCTATCTATCTATCTATCTATCTATCTATCTATCTATCTATCTATCTATCTATCTATCTATCTATCTATCTATCTATCTATCTATCTATCTATCTATCTATCTTTCTATCTATCTGTCTGTCTATCTATCTATCTATCTATCTATCTATCTATCTTTCTATCTATCTGTCTGTCTATCTATCTATCTATCTATCTATCTTTCTATCTATCTGTCTGTCTATCTATCTATCTATCTATCTATCTATCTATCTATCTATCTATCTATCTATCTGTCTATCTATTTTGTAGTTTTTCTATCTGTATGTATGTATGTATTTATGTATGTATATGCATTTACATGCAATGGTAAGTGATTGACATGATATTTTAGTCTTACAAATCCATAGAAATTACATGGTAACTAATTTCGCCAACGTTGCCTGATTTCGCAGCAAAATGCTAGTAAAAAAATTATTGGCAGGTGAATGGATTTGAATGTTGCTCATAAAATCCAACTGAATTATTTATTGAGACAATAAATTTTAAACCAAGCAGGAAACGACAGAGTTGCTTGCATTATTCTGACCACACGAATCTTAACATGGTCGAGTTATAATCAAGCGTTCATTTTGTAGTTTTCTTTTTGTAATTGCAAATTGAAATTTCTGTTTATAACAATATATAATTAATAAAACACTTCACACAGACACATGCACGCGCGCGTACAGACACACACACACACACACACACACACACACACACACACACACACACACACACACACACACACACACACACACACACATTCACAAAAGTTAGGAAAAAAACTCAACAGAAGCAACTTGGAATTCTGTTTAAAAGAAAACGCCCACTAAGATGCATTGAAATACAAAAGAACAACGGTTAACCGTATGATACATACACATTCGTGCACATGTATACACTCAGACTCACAAATATCTAATCTCTGTCTGTCTGTCTGTCTCTCTCTCTATATATATATGTATGTATGCTTATGAATATATATATATATATCTATGTGTGTGTGTGTGTGTGTGTTTTTTATATATATGATATAAATTATTTATTACGCAGATATTTCCATTGTATATTCACATCCATAAATCTGTCTCTCCTTCCCTGTATATATATATAATATATATATATATATATATATATATATATAGATATACATAAATTTAAATTTAAAATAATAAGAGTGAAAAATTGAATATTAATTTCATTGATATCAATTTAAAACCAGTGGTCTAACATATTAAAATCTGAAGATTCAGAAAAATTATATTACATACATATAAAAAAATTCACCGCAGAGAATTATTTTCTGCAGAATTATTTCCAGTATTTTAGCGTGCCAAAACGAAGATAAACCCAAGTATAATTTGAAAGATAATCCCGAGTGTAATTGACAGAACTGTACACATGTTCAATCTCATGCGGACGTCTCGTGCGTAGTTCTTCAAATTATATTTGCAATGACGATCATACTGAAGAGCTACGGATAATTACGTAAGTAATTTTGCGTAAGAGTTAATAGCGAAACTAGTCTAAAATTAATCTATATTTTGTTCTGGCGTTTGCTAAATTTTCTTGAAAACATTCCTTTCTTAGTGGTTAGACCATAGCAAATCTACTTCTAGCATAATAGATGTCCACGTAGTGGCCATCTCACTTATATGTATGTAATACAAACATTAATATACATACTTACATATATATATATATATATTATATATATATAACAGCACTGGCCCATTTTAGCTTCTATTTCTATCAGTCTAGGTGTTATTTACACCATAATTGAGTGTTTATATATATATACACATATATATATGTATATACGTATATATACATATATATATACACACATATACATACATGTATAAATATATATATATATATTATATATAATATATATATTATATATATATATATATATATATATATAATATATATATATATATGTATATATACAGATATGTGTATGTATGCGTATGTATCCATGTATGTATATTCCTTTTTTAAAAATTGTGACATTTTCAAATACCAGTTGCTTCCTGTGGAGATTTCTGTAATTATTCATCTGGAATTTATATACACATACATACATACATTCATTCATAGATATATACATGCATACATACATACATACATACATACATACATACATACATAATAGATACATACATACATACATACATACATACATACATACAGTAAGAGTATCATGTATGAGGTAATAACCTCGAGATTATGTGAAGAACTGCCGAAAAGTACTCCTATTTCGTGTGAACCAAGAGTGGATGGACTGATTTATTTAAATAATGACTTAGAATAGAAATCATCATTGCCCCCATAGAACGTTATGCATAGGTGTATATTCTATAAGCCGGAGAATGCCAGCAACACTGACAAGAATAGCAGCCTCTCCTGGACCTGCGATACGTACATCACACTTAATTCATCTGAATAAGCCTTTACTATCAAGGACACAAAAGAGCTATGAGATACCTGATCACCATAAAAGATAAGAATGCCCTTAAAACTTCTCACTGTGATAGAAAGTATCTATTGTCGATTGTTCTAGACCAGTGTGAAAGATATTACTTACGTGTTCAGTAGTTTTTCAAAAATGATTAACTTCCAGTGATGATATTGTCGCCAAGATGGTCTTGCATTGCGTGCGAAAGAAAAATATTTCTGATGGCTATACGAAAGAATACTTATGATGGCTATACCAGCAACTATTTTTAAAAATATAGAATACTGGTGCAATATTCCAATAAAAACAGCAGCCAGTGTTAGCGCAACAGATCGTGTATAATTTTATGAGATAAATAACAAAAGTTATGTAGTGTCGTACAAATCAGCTGCCCAGCAGATGAAAATGTCTCCTTCAAAATTGGGGAAAGGAGTTCATCTATGAAGAACTAATCAGGAACCTACATATCCTCTCTAAAGAAAATCTTTAGAAAAAGAAACAACCCAAAACATACATGCATACACATGGGCACACATTACTCGGTAATTTAGAAGTTCATTTCACAGCCTGTCGTTTCGGGTTTAGTTTCCTTGTGCGGTAGCTTGAGCAACTGTCTTCTACTATATTTCTGGGTGGACCTCTGAGTTTTGTGTTAATTTGGGGAATGGAAATTGTGTGGCAGTTACGTATATATATGTATAAATATGAGAACGATAATACTTATTTAAAAATAGCATCGCAGGTGGCTGCGAGCTCAAGCCGTACAGGAAAATTATCAATATATATATATATATATATATATAATATATATATGTATATATATATAATATATATATATATATATATATATATATATATATATATATAAAACTGTAGTTGTGTGAGTGTCTGTCCCCTTCGATTTAGATAACTAACTACTCCCACATTTTGCGGTGCAGCTTAACCAAATTCGGGTATCTGATAGTCGTGATTCATATCGAGCCCGTCTGGGTATTAGCGCGCGTCTACGATGAGTCTACGATTTTAAAAATAATTTAACATCATTTTTTATTCCATTTTAATGCATATTTTTTCGTGTGTCGATGGCGGTGGAGTTGGCATCCACGCTCACATCTGCACCTGTGTTGTTTCTCCCCCTTCTTCCCTCCCTCGTGAAGCTGTGGGGAAGGGAGTGTAAGGAAATCAACGTCGTAAAGCGTTGTCAAGGAGACCAGCGTTCTTTTAGAACAACGACTTCATGGCTTGAAGACACCAAAACAGAAATGGCTAAGAAAGCCCGAATTGGCATCTATAACGGAAGTAACTCTCTAAAAATGCTTATATAGTTATTTCCCTTACAAACCCGAGCAACGCCGGGTGATACTGCTAGTATATATATATATATATATATAATATATATATATATATATATATATATACACACAAGGGTACTACATGAGCACCTGCATCGCTAATAATAGAAGTCAAAATACTTCAAGCCACAGAAGAATCATAAAATTAATACAGGTATGATAGGAAAAAATTCTAGTGAACAAGATTAGCGTCCTGCCTCCGCCAAGTCTGCAAGAGGAACGCCGAGGGAAATATTCTTGATGCTGTATGTCACATTTCTGTTTTTTCGTTGTTCAAAACAATGTTCGTTTCTATGTTTTTGTATTTATGTTTTCGTTTCTCCTTGTGTTCAACGCTTTTTTTGATGTCCTGTACCCACATATGCATGTATATATACATTGATATGTAGGTATGTACATATATGTATGTATGTATGAATGTATGTATGTATGTATGTATGTATGTATGTATGTATGTATGTATGTATGTATATATATATATATATATATATATGTATATATATATATATTATTTATATTATTATATTATTCTTCTTCTCTCCTCTTCACCGTTCCCTCTCTCTCACTTTTCTTCCTCGACTCTCTCGTCGCCGACACGGGACGAAAGAGAATCTACCATTCTACCCACAACCTTCGTAAAGACTAAACGTGCTTATACCGTCTCCTTCATAAGCTCGTCTTCCTAAGCGTTCATAATAATTATTCTATTGTCTTGGCCTAACATCCCTCACCGTTTTTGTTTTTTTTCTGTTTTGTTCTCACTTTACTGTTCTTGTTACCACTTTCACCCTCCGCAAAAAAATCCCAAATGTTATTTAATTTACTTTGCGGGAAAGACTGTTTCAACGATGTTGCGTCTTGTCCTTGCTTTCGAACCGTGGAGTAGATGAAACCGGGAGAACTGAAGAAGGGGAATATTCTTGGTGTGCGTCCTGGTGTACGCTTTTCCCCATATCGCATGACAACTGAAGTAGGCTCGTTTACGTCCACATAACTGAGTAGGGGTTCGGTAAAATGAAATTGTTAGAATAATAGCCAGACTTACAATAATTACTCTGGTCGATTTGTTCGACTAAGATATAAAAAGTTTTGTTCCAGAATGACTGCAATAGAATGACACAAATATAGAATTAAATAATACATATACAAATGCACACAAATGCGTATATCTATGTGTGTTTGAGACCAATTCGTTCCCTTGCCCGTGATTTCAGCAACGGATGTTTATGATGTGAAGCTAACACATTGAATAATTATTGAAACATCTATATATCCTGAGATGTACAACTTCTATATTTTCTTAAGGGATATATTCTCCGCTTTTCTTTAATTTGCATATATATAAATTTATAACGCCGACTCCTTTGGTTGAATATCTAAAGTTATACTGCATAGATTAACGAGTGTCTCACTCTAAAATTGACCTGCTTCCTCTACTAACTGTAAGTAGTGAAATTGTTTTATTCACTAACTTCACAATTGGCTTGCGTAGTTGCAGCTTAGCTATTCATAAATGATAATGTCATCGTATCATTTCCAGTTAACTATATCTCCAATACAGGTTCTATTCTTAATCTGTTATTTCATTTCTTTTAGTATATTTGTTTCAATTTGTAGACGAATATGTTGTATTGGGATGGTGTTCGATGCTCTGACTTCACTGTAACATACCAAAGAAAATATAAAGAACTATGGCGAATGAAAGAAAAACAATAACAAAAGAAAAAAAACACATATCTATGTTTGCTCACCGCTTGAGGATTTGCGAATATGTGCAAATGGAAATCGTTTCTCGTCAATCAAAGATATTGAGTTCCACATCTGCTGCTACTTGTAAAACCCATACATTCTTATTAAAGTGATAAATGTTATTTCTTTCCTTTACAACACTATATTTTTACATTTTCGATTATAAAATTCCAAATAACAAGACTAAAGTTTTATTTAGAAGTGGAAGGGAATCAATAAAATATCAATTAGAATTCTTTAAAAAAAATAAAATATCAATTAGAATTCTTAAAAAAAAATAAATATGAGCGAAAAAGAAAGGAAAAGAAAAGGAAAAGTGTCAAAAAAAAAAACCCCAAAACAAAATACTATAACAGGAGAAAATAATTTTTCCGAAATATATTGTTCGATTTCCACTGGGATATAATTTATTCATGAAGTAGTTTCTGTTAGATATTTTGTTGAAAATTTATTTCTGTATTCCTATGTTATTTTTGATCTGTTCAGACATCTGATTTGCTATGGTTAGATAAAAAAAAAACAAGACAAAAAAACAAACAAACAAACAAAAGCAACTACGCAAACAGAAATATAATAAATATAGAGAGAAAATAAAATGCAAATATCTCATATTTTCTTTTTCTGTTTGGTTTACAAGTCTATTAAAGCGACTCCTTAATTTTAGGGTAAAATTACTGTTTTAGTCGTTCGGTCTGTTGTCTGTACTTAAGTCGGAAAATCCGTCAATTAGTTGTGGGTGTGTTGTAAAGAAATTCACTTCGCAAACATAGTGTTTCATATTTCAGTCTCACTATGCGACATCTTCAGCAAGTAACTTTCTCCTACAATAGCCTCGCTTTACAAAAATATCTTGTGATCGGAATTTGGTAAGCATGAACTATGCTGAAGAAGCTTTGAGACGGGCGATCCTGTCGTGAATTCTTCGTTGATTTGTTGTATATCTTATTCCACATTTCAGTTTTTGGTGTGTTAAACTGAGACCGCGATACTCTGTGAGTTTTCATTTGAAACTAATTACCCCTTTCACTATTAACCAACGCCCTCAATGGGCTTGAGAATGACATTTGAATCACTTTGTAAAATGTTCCCTTCTCATTCATACAAATATGAAAACCATGACAGTTAAATTGATTGATAAACCAACCAGACAACCAGTCGTGAGGCTTGCGATACGAGTCCTATTATTAGCATTACAGAAGGCGGTGAGCTGGCAGAAACGTTAATGTGACGGGCGAAATGCTTTGCGGTATTTCGTCTGCCGCTACGTTCTGAGTTCAAATTCCGCCGAGGTCGACTTTGCCTTTCATCCTTTCGGGGTCGATTAAATAAGTACCAGTTACACATTGGGGTCAATATAATTGACTCAATCCGTTTGTCTGTCCTTGTTTGTCCTCTCTGTGTTTAGTCCCTTGTGGGTAGTAAAGAAATAGGTATTTCATCTGTTACTACGCTCTGGGTTCAAATTCCGCCGAAGTCCAGTTTGCTTTCATCATTTCGGGGTCGATAAATTAAGTACCAGTCAAATACTGGGGTCGATGTGATCGACTATTCCACTCCTCCAAAATTGCTGGCCTTGTGCCCATAGTAGAAAGGATTATTAGCATTATAGTCTATATACGCCCATAAAAATTAAACAAAAGAACCAAGGTACTGCAAAAATTTAGGTCTATAAATGATATAATTTTCCATTTAATCAGCAGCAGCTATTGTTCTGTGAAACTGAGTAATTTGAAGGTTGAGCAATGCTAATATAAATTCTCTCTGGTAGGAAAAGCTGTCATTGACCAGAGTAAAAGCAACTTAAAACTAGAGGGAGTCTTTTTGTTTCCATTGATCAGCTGAAATCAAGTATGTCTTAAGTGATACAGTGGAACGTATTTGGATAAAGCGGTTCGGAGAATTTTTATAACTGTTTTGTCAAGGAGGTAAGGGTATAGTTTATAACACTTTATTTCTTGGGGCTTCTGAGAAAGGTTGGGGAAAGGGAAGAAGTTATAGAAAACAAAGATCTAACATGAGTGCTTGCAACAGAAAGGACTCCGCTTAAAGTACCCCATGACAAGGTGGAGCAGTTAAAGCAGGTGACGAGTTAAGTGTACTATTCAAGATCTTGTAGTTACAAAATAATTGTGGGATTGTCACAATTAGACTATTGTTGATCACAGGTCAGATCAAATAGGACAGAACTGGGGTTAAACAACAACGACAACAACAACAGAAAAAGCAGCAGACGTAACAGTATCAACAACTGTACCAGCAACAACAACAATAACAACAACACTAACATCAATAGCTATACTCGCAGCGATAAAAACAACAGCGATAGCAAGAACAACAACGTTACTGCCATTCTCTTGACGTTACCCCAGAGTACGGAAATAATCATTGGTAGTATGAGTCATGATTTGAAACAAGATAAATCTGACATAAATATAAGATTTACTTGAAAAGCCGAGACAAAATTCTAATCTGTTAAATATTGCGTTTGCAAGACGCGTTGTGAAGTAACAAAAAGGAATCTACTGCCGCGTTGCTTTCGATTTAATTGTTGTTTGCCATTCCTTTCATGCCATTTGATTGAGTGGGACTAATGCCAAAGGCGTTCCCTCCATGAGCGTCATTTCAAACCGTTATCCCAGTATGTCCTCTATATATTAAAGTCTGCAAGATTGTGATTTGAGAAAGATTTGGCTGTTATTTCTAGCATAACAATCCGCCATGTACAAGCCCCTTCGTTAAATCTCGTGAAGTTGACCTAATTTTCATGGTTGGTCGAAGCCAATTAACTCCACTTATGTAACAAGAGTCACGCATGTATGTAACACAATCTCAATTTCCTCTCTCGTGCAAACCTGAAACCTTGTGAATTTTCTAAGAAATCGATCTAAAATTGTATCTTAACCTTTATGTATTGAAATTTTATTCAGAAAAAGAAGACTTGAAGGTCACAGCACACCTTTCTTCTCGTTTATACATACGAGGACTCACTGTCGACAGAAAATAAGTAAGTTTTATCATGAAAAATGCATAAAAGGATGCTATTGTGTGTTGTGCCTTCTTTGTGTTTTTTTTTTACATCTGTTTATCTTTCTTTTCCTGCCGTGCACTTTAATTTTTTTCTCTTTATATGTTATTTTTTTATTTTCTGTGTCTTGCTGTTGCTATTGTTGTTTTAGTTGTTTACTACCACTGCTACTGCCGCTGCTGCTGCTGTTGTTGTTACTACTACTTCTACTGGTTTTCAATTTGGATTTCTTTTCTGTGTTATTGTCGTTTCTAACGGATTAATACTAAAGCCTTATCCTGAACTTATAGTTTCGTTAGGCAAGAGCCTATCTCAGTTTTAATTGTGTATAATCAACTGAGAGAGCAACACTATCCACACTCCCGGATGGGACACCAGTCCCCCAAATGTTAATCTTCATCTACTACTGATGCCCGCTTTCAACTGACCTTACTAGAACACAGCGGACCACCCGATTCGGAAATCAAACCCACGTCTTTACCATCCTAACAAAGTCCAACATTCTAACCATTAAGCCACGTGACTTCGCTTCTGAAAGCTATTAACAACTAAAATTGCTCTAATACCCTTTAACTATGTACATCACAAAGTTTAATTTTCTTAGATTTATTTTTTCTCATCTCTCTCCATATGTATATTTCATAGCCTTTGTGTCTCCTGCAATTCCCATTGCTTTCCAAGAAATAAATGCATTTACTTTACCGTCTTTTTTAAGAAACTTTTATGAGAAACCAAGTGAAAAAAAATGTGACATTTTCAATAAATGCTGATGAATTGTAGATAAAGTACACACGCAGGCGCGCGCACACACACACACACGACGTGAAGACTCTGCAGGCCAATTGAAACCCTGTAATCAAGAAAAGCTATTGTTCACAAAAGTATATAATGTAAAATGAAGCACCACTATTTCAATGCATTTGTGAAGTGTGTTAAATCACTTTTTCCCTTTCCAACTGAATTTTATTCGCAAGACGACAAATTGGCAGAATCGTTAAAGCATTAGGTAGAAGACCTTGGAGTTTCGTTCGAGTCCGCTACTCACTGAATTTCAAATCTCGGCGAAGTCAAATCTGTCTTTCATTGTTTTATTCTTTATTTCCAGTAGGACAGGAGCAATAAATAAAGAACTCATCCAGTTGTGGAGACCTTTGTTGCTGTCAAAGTTTTCGGATCTTTTCGGTTTGAACAGCAGTTTTTTCATGCGGTGTCATATGAAATTGTCACCCATAATTATGACCCTAGTATCAATCTATTGTATTTCAATATGTTTTAGAGTTAGGGTTAGAGTTAGGGTAGTTAGGGTTGGTTAGGGTTGGTTAGGATTAGGGTTAGGGGTGGGGGAAGGGTATCTTTTTTCTTCAGAAATGTAAATAAACCCAATCTGTTTCTTAAACGAGGGACATTTTCATACGGTACAGAATGTTTTCACCTCAATAGACGTCATTGATTGGTTGAAATTGCAGAAATTGAAGAAAAGGAATAACATATATCTTACAAACTATAGAATTTTCTCAATAAAGCCAAGAGAAAAAGATGTTTTATAAACACATTCTACCAGTATATGAAGTTTAAAATTTTTTTAATTACCTAGAAATTATGTTAAAAACTGCCATTCAAACCGAAAAGATCCCAGCTTTCTGTTTTTGAAACTTTCTTCCTATTATTTTCAAATTTGATACACCGATTTAGTTTCGCATGCAAATTATGAAAATGAAATTCGTTTTTGTCATAAATTAATAAAAACAAAGTTAACAGCTTTTAAATATTGCAAATTTAGCCAATCGAAAGACAGACACATTGGTGCCCGTTTCCATTATTACAAGCGAAAGTTCAGTCTGTTTATATCAATACCATGTGAATTTTCTTTACCTGCGTATTTTCTTTTAAAATTGTTTACATGCCTATTCGACTATTTTACATGCCTTTATTCATTAAAACTTATTAAAACTTCTTGCCAAAGCGGTAGTCTGCTGCCCGAATGACAATATGTATGTCTATGTGATTTCTTTGACTACGCATCAAAGCCTAAACGCTAAGCATAAAACTAAACCCTAGCCTTAACACTAACTATAAGCGTTAATCCTAAACCTTAACGTATAGTTTATTTTGTTTTTGTAATTTTTCGTCAAAACTTTCGATGAGGCTTTTTCTTCTTAAATTATTTACATGTGTTTTCGACCGTTTCACATGACTTTATCCATTAAAACTTATTAAAACTTCAACAATTCTTACACCTTTCGTCGAGGTAATGTTTTCTTTTCACTTTGTTTATTAAAACTTCTTCTTCGTAATGGTTTTCGTTCATTTTGTGATAGACAGCTATGGCAAAGAAAAAATTATTGTTTTCTGAATGGGTAAAAATGATCAAACTTTAAACCTACTCAAGGAAGACCCAAAGATAAACCGAATCCTCCAAAAGTACACAATCATAAAAAGTAAACGGCAACCAAAATCCTTAAAGATTTTAACCCAGGCTAAACTGCACCCAATAACAACCACAAATAATCAGTTAAAATACGTGGAAAGCCCAACTGCGGGATCTGTGTCATCTTAGTAGAAGGTTCGGAATACACATTAGAACAAGGCAATCATTCTACCATCAGAACAAACTTCACCTGTGCATCGGAATATTGGTTATCGAAAAAAAAAAAAGAATTCTAGAACTCCAACCACCACTAACACCCCGATCACTACTACTGCTGCAAACAACGGTCTATTCTACTGCGGCTATTACAGCCAACGTTCACTTCCATTTCTACTACTACTACTACTACTACTACTACTACTACTACTACTACTACTACCACCACCACCACCACCACCACCACCACTACTACTACTACTACTAAAATGTATATATATATGTGCACATGCACTATGCTTCTGTCATGTGAGAAACGAAATCATATGCTTCAGCGCCATTAACTGAAAACCTATACCAACATTTGTTCTAAACAAATAAATTGTTATTACACAACGAAAGAGTAAAGGATAGGGGGTTAAGCAAGTTCAAACACATATAAAATGCCTTTGGTTACTTGCTTGCTTTATCAGACATCATCTGGCACTAAACATCAACTGAAGCAGCTCTATTGCCTTTCTCTTCAGCCTACGTCGATTGTTATATCGATGATTAATTTCAACTGGAACGGAAATGAATTTTTGTTTGTAAGACAAGAATATAGTAACACAAGAGAGAAAATTATATTACTAATATTTTAACCAAAAAACATAATTAGCCTTGGAGCAAGTTAATCTATTTGAATGCAATTATTTAATGTACTATTTTAATGCAAATATATTAAGTCATTCCTATTCTACACTCTTGATAGCATTTAATATAAGAAGAGAAAGGATCCAGTGATGTAATTCAAGAGAGAATGCACCCGACGAGCAAAGTCTGTAACCTAACCTTTTCTACTCTCAACTAAAAGCAGTTAATAGCCTTCAACAACAGGATGAGCCTCAGATATATTACAGTTTACTTTTCTATAAAAAACGAGATTGGGTTTTTGTGCTTTTGTCAATACAGAAGCCAATATTAAAAAAGTAAAATGCTTTTGCCGCCGTTCAATAAAATAGCTAGCAGAAATTCGCATCACAATGTAAGATAATGGCTTTGTTAATAGCACTTTATAAAGTGCTATTCTCTATAAAAATTGCATTTGAACAACAACAATAACAACGATATCTTATAAAGTGGAAAAGAAACATAAGTGATTTACACAAAACGCTTTTTGATATTCTGCATTTATTCTAATTCTGAATTTAAAAAAAAATCATTTTGTTCCTTTTTACTAAGAAATAGTTCATGAATATACGGTTTCCCTTTATATGTATTTAAAAAATAAAAAAAGTGGCGAAATGTAGCAAAAATAAGCATTAAAACCGAGTAAAAAATTGTTTCCAAAATGTTGGAAGAATAAATTTACGTTTTACGTAACGAAGAAATTGTTTCTTGATTTTTAATACAACATACATCGAGCTAAAAAGCAATTATTGCTTATGATTTTTTGCTGATTTAGATATATTTTTGGAAGAACAGTTTATAGAATTGCTGACTCTATTTGCAGAAAGAGATAAGCGCAGACAAATTGGGAACAGATAAATGACGCTTTAGAAATTAGTTATTACATTCTGTGAAGTGGAAATAAACATAAAGCTAATAAACATCGTTATGTATTGAGTGGTATTTGGGTAAGACATCCTTCGGTTTGTAGATAACTGAATATTCTATGATGAAATGTTGCACATTAACCACCACACTCAGCATGCAGTCAACACGTACAATCAGAACCCGTTATGCAATGATATGGAAAAACAATATTCAGTTTATATGCAAACTATATTAAATATATGTGCACATACAGGAACACAAACACACATAATCACACGCACAAACACACTCATATATGCTGTTAGCTAATCTTTTACTGTTTGCAAGGGTAGCTTTGTTCTGTCTTTCTCTCGTAAAATGAGTACAAATCGACGCATTTCGTTTTCTTCCCTTAGTTTTAATAATTTAATTGAATTTTGGACATATATACTCTTTCTCGTTACAGATAGCTGCTTCGGAATTGTTATTTCTTGATCGGATTTGTTGCTTCTCTTTCTAGAGAACTATTTACATTACATAAGGCTAGATTAACGTAGAAAAAATAGCTGAAATGTTTTCGAAAATATTAAAGGAAAAAGTCAATTTTATTTTTTAGAAGTCCATAAAAGTATTATTTAAAAATCATAAAAATATTTGAAATAGTCTTTAGGTGTATATAATTTTTTTGGTACGGAAACAAAAAATTAAAAAAAACAATTATTTGGTAGATATTTGAAAATTATTCGCAACGATTGATTGGTAAAGCTCTTAGAGCGTTTCTTATTAATAATTAATTTGGATTTACCGATTGATTTCTGGGAAGGTTTTTGAGTCAGCACAACGTGCTTGATTCTAAGTAGACAGTCTTTTTCGTCATTGTGAATAATCCTTTAGGGTGGCGAGCTGGTAGAATAGTCCGTTCACAGGGAGAAATGCTTAGCGTTATTTCGTCTGCCGTTACGTTCTGAGTTTAAATTCCGCCAAGATCGACTTTGCTTTTCATTCTTTCGGAGTCAATTAAAATAAGTAACAGTTATACACTGGGGTCGATGTAATCAACTTAACCCCTTTGTATGTTCTTGTTTGTCCCCTTTATGTTTATCCCCCTGTGAGCAATAGAGAAATAAATATGTGTAATCCTTTCTACTATAGGCGCACGGCCTGGATTTTGTGGGGAGAGTGACAGTCGGTCATATCGACATCAATACTAAACTGGTATTTGATTTATCGATCCCGAAAGGATGAAAAGCAAAGTCGACCTCGGTGGAATTTGAATACAGAACGTAACGGCAGACGGAATATCTATTTCTTTACTGCCCACAAGGAGCTACACACAGAGGAGACAAACAATGACAGACAAACGGATTAAGTCGATTGTATCGACCCCAGTGCGTAACTGGTACTTATTTGATAGACCACGAAAGGATGAAAGGCAAAGTCGACCTCGGCGGAATTTAAACTCAGAACGTAACGGCAGTCGAAATACCTATTTCTATTTCTTTACTACTCACAAGGGGCTAAACGCAGAGGGAACAAACAAGTACAGACAAAGGTATTAAGTTGATTATATCGACCCCAGTGCGTAACTGGTATTTAGGCGAGCTGAAGGCGGCGAGCTGGCAGAATCGTTAGCACGCCGGGCGAAATGCGTAGCCGTATTTCGTCTGCAGTTACGTTCTGAGTTCAAATTCCGCCGAGGTCGACTTTGCCTTTCACCCTTTCGGGGTCGATAAAATTAAGTACCAGTTACGCACTGGGGTCGATGTAATCGACTTAATCCGTTTGTCCGTCCTTGTTTGTCCCCTCTGTGTTTAGCCCCTTGTGGGTAGTAGTCGATCCCGAAAGGATGAAAGGCAAAGTCGACTTCGGCGGAATTTGAACTCAGAACGTAACGGCAGACGAAATACAGCTACGCATTTCGTCCGGCGTGCTAATGTTTCTGCCAGCTCACCGCCTTACGTCAATATGTATAATGTTATAAGAAAAGATTTCAGCTTCAACCATACCTGTGTGTGTGTGTGTGTGTTTGTGTGTGTGTGTGTGTGTGTGTGTACCAATATTCCAATTTGAGAATATGTCCTGCCGAAGCTTGAACTGCGTGCGTATGAGTATTGTTTTGTTATCTCAATTTCTACGAAAAATGCAAAACTTTGCATTGTTTTATCTAAACTTATGATTTAATTTAATCTCAGTATTTATTTCTTCTCAACCTGCTGGCAGCTATTCGGAAATTTCGCTTCCACGTCGGTGAAAAGCATTTTAGATAATAAATTGTATCATATAAGAGTTGATAAGTGAAGATAAAAATAGAGAAATTACTTGAAAATTTAAAAAAACGTAAATGAAGCTAAAACGTTGAATGAGAGAAGTAGAAAAATGCAATACAGTATAATATAACATATTTAAAATTCAGTAAAACAAACAAGATGAATC
>NC_043001.1:120465194-120495194 GCF_006345805.1 Octopus sinensis | reverse complement strand
CATCTCTGAATGTATATAGGTATGTATAATATGTATAAAAATGGTAAGAGTAAAGATGCCCTTCAGTCATGAATGACCATGAGATTGCATCTAGAAAGATCACCTCCGAGGCACATGGCCGGGCAAGGTTGTTTTAAGAAAGACTAGCAGCCGTTCATGCATACCAGCCTGTCCTCTTCACGTCACCGATGTTATCCAAGCGAAAGGCAAAGGGGCCGATACAGCTTGGCACCAGTGACGACGCAACTCATTTCTACAGCTGACTGAACTGGGGCAACGTAAAATAAATGATCTTGCTCAAGAATGCAACACACAGCCCGGTCCAAGAATCGTAGTCACTATCTCATGATTGTGAGCCCGACACCCTACCACTGGGCCATATATGTATGCACCACTAAGCCATATATGTATATATTCATATACATATATACACACATATACATTTACGAGTACAGGTATAGCAAATGCTTGGTTTCATAAAATTATCTCCGGCTCTACAATGTGTTACAATTGTCAAGCAGTAATTGAGATCAGCTCTATATGAGAAAGGGAGATAATCGCAAGACTAGAATTTTCCAAAATTGACGGTGAAATGGAGATTAAAGGAGAACACTTGAACAAGCATGTAGTACTGATATTAGAGTTAACTGATAAATTAAGTATGTAAAATTTTCTGCATGGTAAAAAAAATCAAATTGTTTCCGATACACCCAAATCAATGGTGAAATAGAAAGTTTTCTTCAAAACGTAATTCTACAATTATAAGAAAGAAACATAGTCTTGGTCAGTAGAAAAACAGAAGATGCCATTTATAAAATTCGCGTTCCCGATCTAGCTATGTTAATATATGAAGTTTCGAGTTCAAATATGTATGTAGAACTCTTGGAAAACATATGAGTTGCCGTAAAGTAAGTGGCGGGTGGCTGCAGTGTTTTATGAACAGACATGGTAATGTGAACCAGAGTATTCATTGTGAATCTTTAAGGGCAGGTATTTCACATGCTGAATCATTAAGAACATTTATAAATAAATTAGATCTGAGATCTTATTTTATCACAGTTTTATATGCCGATCAAATTGGCTTCTTCTATCATGCTGTTCCTGCAAACGTGAACAGAGCACTACTAATCGCAAATTAAATTACGAGGAAATTTCTGCATTATTTGCAAATCTTGATTGCTCGCATCGCCTTAGGTCCATAGTGTTAGGAATATCAAAGCAACAACATCCCTTAAAGGCATCTAATATGCACCAGCTTTACTTAAGAGACTTATTCTTTTCTGATTGGTTCTTCAGTTACTTGATAGAAGAACCAATTGTTGTGAGGTGCTTCTAGACAAAAAAAAAAAAACGGCTATTGAGTGTCCTCACTGAGGAAGGAATTGTGGTGGAAATTCTACGAAGTAAGAAGAAATTGGGTAAGTGGAAGTTACATTAGCAACACTGATAAAATTGAAGATTTTTATGAGCATAGTTAGACACAAGGGACACCTGACAACTTCACACGCCCCCCACATAAACATGTGTATGTGTGTGTGTGTGTGTGTGTATGTGTGTATATGTGTGTGTGTGCCATTTTTCCATACATCATCTGATGATTCACTCGGTAACATCTTAGGTGATGTTTCCTGGGGTCATTAGGTGTTACGGGTCTTTCAACAATCAGACACCTTCCCCCAGAGTAGCCAACCTGTGTTGATCAAGCTCCTGTTTGTGTCCGGTTAGCACTACCTCTCAGACATGAGCGTGGAGGCACATACATTAGTGGTTAGGGCGTCGGACTCAGGATCGGTAGATTGTGGTTTCGAACCCTGGACCAGGCGATGCACTGTGCTCTTGAGCAAAAACACTTCTTTTCACGTTGCTGCAATTCATTCAGCTGCTAAAAATGAGTAATCCTGCAACGGACCGGTGTCCCGTCCAGAGAGGAACTGAGAAACCGGCCCTATGGTCCTTTTGGAGGAATGAGAACCAACCAATCATAATCTCCAGCACAGGGGCTAACTGGGGACTTCAAATTTTCCCAGCAGAAAGTTGGATGGCCTTCTGTAGATTCGACATCCTCTACTCTCCACTTCCGCCAGGTTCTGACCTTAATGCCTGCCTGAGGGAATTTGGGATCGCAGGATTCTTTGTATTGCAACACCTTCCCGGTGAGGTCACCAATGGGTACCTTCGACTTGTTAGTCTTCCTATAGAAGGCATCGCTGCTCAGGTACCGAGGCAGGGACCCACCAGCTTTCCTGTCTTTACTATGGATATTGGCTACTATGAATATTGGATACTTAGAAAGGTAAAAAAAAAAATTCTGTGGGAGATGGCATTTTAGCCTCACGATACCTACCTACTTACCTATCTACCAACTTATCTGCCAACTTATCTACTTAATCTACCTACCTACCTATCTACCTACCTACAAACATACATATGTCTCTCTCTCCTATGTATGTATGTATCTATCAATCTTTATATATATATATATTATATTAAATTAGAGATAAAACCACTATTAGGCAAATCATACAATGTGTGTGTGTGTGTGTGTGTGTGTGTGTGTGTGTGTGTGTGTGTGTAGTGAGGCTTCTAGGCGTAAGAGCAACTGTCTGGTAAGAAGTTTGCTTCCCAACAACATGGTTCCGGGTTCAGTCCCACTGCATGATATCTTGGGCAAATGTCTTATACTATAGCATCGGGTTGACCAAAGCCTTGTGAGCAGATTTGATAGACGGAAACAGAAAGAAGCACGTCGTATATATATATATATAAGTATATATATAAATAAAAAGAGGTTTGTATGATTGTGTATAGAGGGATATATATTATTCAAAGGAATTCCAACTCTGTTTTTTATGTTTTATTTATATTCTTTATAATATTAATGTAGAATATAGAATATATAGTATAAATAATATACATAGTAAAATGAAATGAAGTATTGATTGTGTTATTGAACAGATGAAATATTGAATATCAAATATTAAGGGACTAGTATACTTTCTTGCATTAAAGTAGTCTTCAATGTCCCAGGTTGTGACAGGAGTGTATATATATATATATTATATATATATATATTATATATATATATATATATATATATATATATATATGTGTGTGTGTGTGTGTGTGGTGTGTGTGTATGTATAATTGTTATTAAATGTGGAAAGGGTGTTAAAAAACACCTACATTACTAGAAATACGAGCTTAAATGCTCTAATGTTGTAGTTAACGCACATGAATGAAAACATATACACTAACAGGGACCATAGTTGTCCGACCAAGAATTCTTAAGACTGTCGAAAACATATATGCTAATAGAGGAACAGGTCCGGAAATGGCCGAACACCGAGCTGGCTTAATTGATGATAGCAACAGGAATTGTCGAAACTGACGCGTCCGTCTTAAGAATTCTCGATCGGTATTTTTCAGATAACTATGGTCCCTACAATGCTGGTGTTTTTTTAACACGCTAGTGACATTTAATTCTTCTTTTTGGTGAAACTTTGCAACCTGCTGTTTACATTAATTTTATACACACACACACACACACACGCACACACACACACACGCACACACACGCACACACACACACGCACACACACGCACACACACACACACACGAACACACACACACACACACGTACACATCTATTTATCTATCTATCTATCTATCAATCTATGTTTACGTCCCCGTAACTTAGCTGTTCACCAAAAGAGTCCGATAGAATAAGTACTAGGTTTACAAAGACTAAGTCCTGGGGTCGATTTGCTCGACTAAAGGCGGTGCTCCAGTATGGCCACAGTCAAATGACTGAAACAAGTAAAAGAGTAAACAGTATACACACACATACTTATACAGTGTAGTTTTCTTTCTCTCTTTCCTTCTCGGTGTATCTATTTATCTCCTGTCTATTCATTAGCAAGACATTTTAGTTCTATAGAAGAAATCTGTAGTTATCTGTTGTAAACATATCCGCATCAATACTTACAATAAGGCCGTTTGTGGTTAGAAGCCTTACTACATATTTGTTACAGCTGAAAATAGCTGTCTTGCATCTATTGACTTCCGTTTCAAATGAAAATATCACGACTGTTACCACGAAGACGATGACAACGACAACGATGACAACGACAACGACGACGACGACGACGACGACCACCACCACCACCACCACCACCACCACCACCACCACTGCTACCGCTACTATTACTGGCGATAATATCAGGTGTGTTGTATCAATGTCATAATTATAATTTTACAGAAAGCTCTACTGTGGCGTTCATGACCCTGTCTTCTGTAATGAATAGCAGAATTTGAACCCTGTCTTCTGCAAATGAATAGCAGATTTTCAACGCGTTGCTATGAACTAGTGAGCTACTTGTAAACTTCATCGTACTGCCAATGCTGCTATTTAGAACGGCGAGTTATCGTTGATCAGTTGTCACTTATTCAATTAACGGAAGAAACTGCTCGTTTTAACGTGCATGTGCCGAAATACTGCACAGATTCTTGTATCCTTAACGAAATTCTCATGGAAAATCAATTGATTTAGTACTTACAAAGCGGAATCTTTGGTTTCTATGTACAATTCCTCTGACAAACTTTTACAACGTTCGAGTCCACCTAATTTACGCACAATGTTTGATGCAATGTTTGAGGCTACGGTAAAAATATGTGCTGAAGCTTCTACGCAGTTTAGAAATTGGACAACCTGAGGCGCTTTCTGTCCTTGTCTCAGACGCAAGACACCGTTGAAGGGACGCGAACTTCTGTTATCGCAGCGAGTTTTCCCCAACTCTGTATCCATTCATCCACCCACGCCCTCCTCAACGAATTAAAGTCATAATATACACTTTATGATGACAACGAGTCGCAACAGGAGTAATCATTGAGTACTGGATCACCAATCCTTTTTGAGTGGAAGGCTTTCTGTGTCATTGACTTTAACTCAACTACTTGACCTTTGGGTGTCTAAAGGAATCCACTCAGTTGGAGCAGCCCTTGTCCCCGCCTGAGGAGAAGACTTTTCTCCCTCCTCATCAGTCTCAGAGACTCTGGAAAGTCCTGTAGCCACTGCTCTTCCTTCCTTCACTGGCTAACCCAACGTTAAAATAAAAATGAGAGATCAATGGTTTGTTCCTTACTTCTGGCAGTTGTGTTAAGTCTGTGACCAAAATATTTGATACCAAATACCAAGAGTATCTAACTGTATACATAAGGGGTAACGCCTGTTATTTCAGTTAAAGCATGCAATTTTAAAAATCAAAATCATATAAGTGTACCTTCTCGTTTAATGGTTGTTTTATATATATATATATATATATATATATATATATATATATATATATATATATATATATATATATATATTATATATATTATTTTTATTTTCATTGTATTTTGTATTTATATTTGTGTAACATCGTCTGTTTTTCAGTCCTTGTTTCCGTATACATTCGTATACATCAATGGAATATAATGCTCTTAGCTTAGTTTTTTTCTTGGAGCTGGCCAGATTGGAGCAATCTCAAGATTAATCAGCCGAAATTGCGAGGATGATCCGGTTCTTGACTGAGCATAAAAGGCTTCGAATGACCCGTCCTTGTTTTTTGTATTGTCTATCTGGATATTTTGTTGTCCCTTTTTGTATCACCTAGTTGTCCGGATGTTTTGGGTTCTTGTCCCATTTTGTATTTTATTATATATATATATATATATAGCTGCGTACGTACACTTTGTTCTCTTATATGTAAGTACACATTTTACTAAATTTTTGTACGATTCTGTCAACCTTTTCACGCTTATTCGTTCATTCAACTCTTCGTTCTTTCTTTCCCCCTCTCTCACTTTTCTTTGCCTTCTTTTGTTCCTCTTTTTCTCTCTCTTCTCTTCACCCGTGACCGATAGACCAGACTGTTAGCCTTCTTTATGCGTCTGACCGTGGTCAGTGTAACATCAATATTTTTCCCTGTGTTTGTGAAAGTTTTGTATCTCTGCCGTAAGGCTTCATTTCCACACGCGCGAGCTGAATTCATTCGTCCCCAGTCGAAAGATATCTGTTGTTATGTCCTCTTATTATTATTTTTATTTTTATTGTATTTTGTATTTATATTTGTCTAACAAATATCGTCGGAAAAATAGAAGATACAAAGTCCGCATCTTCTAATCATATGCCTATTCTACGATTCCATCACAACCTATATATGTATGTATGTATGTATGTATGTATGTATGTATGTATGTATGTATGTATGTATGTATGTATGTATGTATGTATGTATGCATGTATGTATGTATGTATGTATGTACGTACGTATGTATGTATGTATGTACGTATGTATGTATGTATGTATGTATGTGTGTATGTATGTATGTGTGTATGTATATATGCATGCATCAATCAATCAATCTATCTATCTATCTATCTATCTATCTATCTATCTATCTATCTATCTATTATCTATCTATCTATATATATAATATATATATATATATATATATATATATATATATATATATATAGATAGATAGATTATCATGCTGAAAGTTCCAAAATAAACCAGGAATTTGAAAAACGCTGGAGTAATACAAGTGTTACAGATAACTAAATGTATATACATTTTTTCTATCATGCATAATGCTACCGCAGACTTCAGACCGTTGCGGCAGCCTTTCCCGAAATAGTCTTATGCACACGTAAAATCAATAGACTGTAGTGTCGGAGACTTCACTAGCTCAAAGTAGTTCCTCCTATCAAGAAAATGTCATCAGAAGATCGTTTCTGCAAATGGCGTCATAAATCAGACCGTGTCATTTTTATTCACCTCCATCAAACTAACATTAAACCCTGACGCTAACCCCGACGAATCATCATAGTATACCTGAAGGAGGATGGCCCTGTTGCTGACGCTCAATGGATGTAGTCAAAGTACAGCTGACTGAGAAGAGGTGAGAGATGAAGACGTAAGAGATGAAACAGAGGTGAAAGCTGGAGAAGTGGAAAAAAAATAATAAACAAAAAAATCAAATGCAGAAGATACAGTTACGTTCAACGAAACCGATTTCTTGATGTTCCTGAGCTTAGATTTCTGGGAATTATGAAACATAATTAATTCATGATACAAATTATATGTATGCTGTCTATCAGAAGCAATCAGAAAAAGATATTAGGTTATTGACCGAGTATATTATTCACTTATTTGATAAGCATGTGTCTGTATTCCTACACAGAATATCAAAAATTCTATCTATCTATCTATCTATCTATCTATCTATCTATCTATCTATCTATCTATCTATCTATCTATCTATCTATCTATCTATCTATCTATCTATCTACCAACCTACGTACCTACCTACGTACGTACGTACCTACCTACCTGTCTGTCTGTCTGTCTGTCTGTCTATCTATCTATCTATCTATCTATCTATCTATCTATCTATCTATCTATCTATCTATCTATCCATCCATGCCTGTCTATCAGTCTGTTTCTGTCTGTTTATATTCCCAGTCCCAGAAGAGACGGTGCTGTATCGATTACGCTGTTCACTACTTAAATTTGGTAGTAGTTACAAAATATTATTTCATATGAAATCGACGTGGAGTGACTGTGTGTTTTAAAAACAATATGAAAATGAGGTTAGGTAGCATAGCACCAAAACCATGGGCAAATATCTTTTATAATAAAACCCGGGTTTATCATAAGTATTTGAATTTCGTAGGCAGACTCTGCATGGAAATCCGCTGTAGGAGTCTATGAATGCATGTACATACATACATACATACATACATGCATACATACATACATACATACATACATACATACATACATACGTACATACATACGTACGTACATACATACGTACGTACATACATACGTACGTACATACATACTGTTTTCAAAATGTGGCACAAGGCCAGCAATTTCGGGGGAAGGAGTAAGTGGATTACATCGACCCCGGTATCAACTGTTATTTATTTAATCGAATCTGAACTCATGAAAGGCAAAGTCGACTTCGGCGGCATTTGAACTCAGAATCTAAGAGGAACGAAATGGTGCGAAGCATTTTGCCCAGCGTGCCAGCGATTCTACCGACTTACCTGATATATAAGGGGAATATTCTTCATGTTGCATGTCTCGTTTCTCTGTTTGTCTTTTTCGTTGTTCCAAAAAAAATGTTCCTTTCTGTTTTTGTTTTTATGTTTTCGTTTCTCATTGTGTTCAACGTTTTTTTATGTCCTGTATCCATATAAGCATGTATATATACATATATATGTACGTATGTACATATATATGTATATATGCATATATTTATATATCATTTATATATATATATATGTGTGTGTGTGTGTGTGTGCGTGTGTGTGTATGTATGTATGTATGAAGTGATAAGTTGTGTATAGAAATGGAAGTCCATGATCGCTGATGATTGTCAGCATGACATGTAATCACAGGAAGAGAGGGGGGAGAAAGAGAGAGAGACGGGAAGAGGGACGAGAGGGAGAGAGAGAAAGAGAGGGAGAGAGAGGCATAAGGAGAGAGAAAGGATAGAGATGATTGGAAGGAAAGAGGGAGAGAGAAAGATTGACTTCAGCAATCTTTTGTCACTTCTGCCGTGGCAAATGCAATGCAACGATTATCGTCCTGTTGTAAATCTTTAGAAAACAACGCTAATTTACACAAATCGTGAAATAAACATAAAATATAAGTAAATAAAGAACTGTGTTTACAATATTGTGTTCTCATTACTTTCTATTAAGAACTTAGATACAAAACACTTTACACTTCAACAGAGCACACTTATAATCGCGTCAGTCAGTCGACGAAAATCGGTGACCGATAAAACAGTGACACGCTAAAGCTCACACTGAGAATACAATTTCTCCTTACATCACAAATACTTAGGTTACCTGAAATATCACTTTAGATATAATCAGCAGAATTCGAGGAGAGAAGTGAGGTTGGGGTGGATACTCGGATATTGATTTGATACGGTACCGGATGAACAGCCAAGAGAGTGAGAGCGATGTTTTGACGGGTAGTTTAAGAAGTTTACTTCGCAACTACGAGTTTCTAATTTCGAACTCACTGAGCAGAAGCCTCGGTGAGAGTCGACTATCATAGCCTCGGGTTGTTGAACGGATTTTGTGAGTGAAAATGGTTAAACAGAAACTCTGCAGAAGCCGGGCACACACATATATACACACACGTGCGTGTGCGCATGAAGAGATACATGTATATATGTATATGTGTCTATCTATCTATCTATCTATCTATCTATCTATCTATATCTATCTATCTATCTATCTATCTATCTATCTATCTATCTATCTATCTATCAATGTATTTATGTATGTATGCATCTATATTATATTATGGATACGACATTTTACATAACTTTGGTACTTTCTATGCTGGAAGACACAACATACTATGAAAAGGCACAAAACTACAGTCAACAAAAAATAATGAGGGAACTAAAATCCATATTAAACCCATACAAAGCAGGGCTAACCGACAAAGAATATGATTATATGACCAATTTCACAAGTAAAACTAGCCAATTCTACGGTATACCTAAGATCCACAAAAGTGAAAAAATAAGCAACGCATGCAAGATAGCTACAGACAAAATAATTAAAGTCCCTAATCCTAATGACCTCAAATTGAGACCCATAATAGCAGGTCCCGCATGCGAAACCCACCGCCTCAGTAACTTTTTAGACACCCTGTTAAAACCACTCCTCAAACATGTCAAAAGCTATAAGGGACGACTTAGATATGCTCAATCACCTACCGAATACTATAAACAAAAACACCATACTGGTATCCTTCGATGTAGTCAACCTCTACTCCAATATCCCCCACAACCTAGGACTAGAGGCAATCCAATTCTGGCTAGAGAATCACGCCAACGAACTACCACACCGCATCAAAAAAGAATTTGTGATAGAAGGGGTTAAATTCATCCTGGAAAATAACTTCTTCGCCTTCAATGACAACTTCTACCGACAAAAATCGGGGACTGCGATGGGTACACGAATGGCCCCCTCCTTTGCCAACCTAGTCATAGGATACCTAGAGATCAGTCTGTATCGTAAGGTTCTAGAAAGATATGGCAGCCCTTTCTCCATCTACATAGAAAACAACTGGAAGAGATATCTAGATGACTGTTTCATCCTTTGGCATAAAAATATAGAAAAACTCATAGAATTCCAGAAAATTTTAAACGGACTGGACGTAAACATCCAATTCACGATGGAATATAGCCAACAACAACTCCCCTTCCTCGATATCCTCATTAAGAAAGCTAATAATATAATAGAAACAGACATATACTATAAGCCTACAGACTCTAAGCAATATCTTCCATTCAATTCATGCCACCCCAGACACACCAGGATGAATATCCCCTTCAATCTAGCAAAAAGGATATGCACTATAGTCTCTAACGCAAACACCAGAGACACACGACTACAAGAACTAAAAGATACCCTAATCACCAGGAACTATCCACCTTCACTTATTGACAAATGCATTCAACGTGCCCTTCAACTTAACATCAAGGAACTGAGACATCCCAAATCAAAGAAAAACTTACAACCAAAAGCCTTACCATACATCTCCACACACAACCCTCTCAATAACGAAGCCTTCGACACCATCCTCCACAACATACCCCTCCTAAAAAAAGACCACAGAATGAACACAATCCTCCAAACACACACGATCATAAAAAGCAAAAGACAGCCTAGATCCATGAAAAGTCTCCTTACACAAGCCCGAATTCACTCTTCAACACAGAAGCCGACAGTAAAAAAATGTGGAAGACCCAATTGCGGGATATGCGACTATCTAATCGAGGGTTCTGAGTTCTCCTTCAAACAGGGACAACGTTTTACAGTGAAAAGCAACTTCACATGTGCTTCGGAGAACCTAATATACTCACTAACCTGCTCCGGGTGTCAAGAGCAGTACATAGGCCAAACAAAAAATGGTTTGCGTAAACGAATGGCCCTGCACAGATCCCAGATAAAAATTCCCCAAAACAGAAAAATAGCTTTTAGCCAACACATAGATACTTGCGCCAACAAAAAAAACACCAAACTTCAGAATTTTCCCCCTCTACCAATTTAGGGACGATACAACCTCGAGACAACGAATAAGTAAAGAAAATCTCTTTATTAAAAATACAAGCCACTTCTTAACGGGTCTACGACAAACAATTAATATACCTCAACTTTAGAATAAAAGAAAAAAATATATATACGCACACAAATACTACACTCAATAGAATCCATTACTAATCAGCCCCTTCATAGCTATATTTACATTCATATTCTCCCTTCTCTGTTTTTTCTTCTTCTTCTTCCTCTTCTTCTTCATCATCATCGTTATCATCATCATCGGCATCATCATCATCGCCACCATCATCACCACCATCTTCTCCTTCTCCTCCTTCTTCTTCTTCTTCTTCTTCATCATCATCGTTATCATCATCATCGTCGTCATAATCATCACCACCATCACCATCATCGTCATCTTCTCCTTCTCCTTCTCCTTCTTCTTCTTCTTCTTCTTCTTCTTCTCCACCCCCTACCCCTTAAGTTTGTCACTAATGTTTTTTAGTATAACACCTACGCTAATTCTATAAAGAAGCCTGTCAATATAAATATTCTCCTGAATTGAACTGAGACTGCCAGCCGCCACTGACCATTCAAAATACGACCATCAGGGCACTCCCAGATTCTCCCACCCCCCTTTCCTCACCAGCCTTCTCTCTACTACCCTACCAAGAGCTCACAACTACCTCGAACACACAAGTGCAAACAAGGGAGTCAGAGAAAGGCAGAATGCCACTTAAATCTGAACACTACTATAGAAATATTCTTTTAAAAAACTTTTCTTCTAATTTTTCTAAATTTAATTATTTAATCGTTACAGTTGAAAAGGTCTCAAAATGACCGAAACCGGTACTGAAATATAAAATTATTTTAGCATTTTCTATTTTTTACTTGTTTTTTCATATATATATATATATATATATAAATATATAGATAGATAGTTAGGAAGATAGCTAGACAGATATACTGATACATAAATAAATACATTTATATATAATATAATGTTATATATATATATATATATATATATATATATATATATATATAGCAACTAAGTATATATATATATAGCAACTAAGCAACTAAGTAACAAGGATGTCCCGTATTAGTGCATTACGGCTGTTTCAAGCGCCTCCGTTTAATCGATCAATGCAAGCATCACATCAATTTGAAATAAATCGCTCTCCTCGGAAGCATATGATCATATAGATTTTCAACATACAGGATACTACATAGAGAGGAAATACTTAAAGCCTACTATAATTTAGAGTGGCAGAAGAAAATAAGATCGCTATTGACTTCAACTACTGCAACGAGAGGACTTCGGAATATCCTGCATCTCTTCTGGATGGTCTCCTTGTTGAAGTTGATGAATACTGAAATCTTTGTATAGGAGCTTCTGGTACGAATGCCAAGCAGTACAGCATGTCATTTTCAAACTTTTGGCAGAGTGAATTGCGTCATGGTTCTGTTTTTCTCACAGATGGTGCCCTACTGACGTTACTATGCTATATCGTCGACAAAATCAAAAACAAACAATGCGCATGCGCGAAATTGAAAATATAAAATGATCACAATTTACTCATCGCACCCTGTATGTATGTATGTATGTATGTATGTATGTATGTATATATATATATATATATATATAATATATATATATACATATATATATATATAAACATATACATACATATATAATGTTTTTAATATTTGTGCCAATTATTAGATAATAAACACCAGTAGTGCTAAGTAAAACTGGACTCCTGAGTATTTCATTGATATATAGGATGAAACCGGTGGAACTTGGATGCTAACATCCCTTTTAAGACGAATCTATATCCTCACAATAACACACAAACACACACATATACACACACATACATACACACACCTACACACACACACACACACATATATATATATGCGCATATGTGTGTGTGTGTATATACATGTATATACATATGTGTACGTATGTATGTATGTTTTTATATATATATATATACATGAATACAGACATCGCCAACAAACTATCTGTAAGTTAGGACGTTGAACGAAATTATTTCAAGTTGTTTATTCTGTTTATTATTAGAATTCCCTTGTTTTTCCACCCGAAATATAGGTTGAACAACTGATCGGTCCTTTGTACATCCATAACCAAAGACGTAATATAATTGTTGAACGAATGCTGGTTTAAAAGAAGAATGGTTTTCGGTGGTTTGTATCTATTTATCACCATTGAAATTGTGACTACGACAAAACTTAATGGCTGACTTCACCATGCTCTGTGTTGTGTATTTGACGAGTGGCTGCACACCATATTTATGAACTGACAAATTCCTCTGTTGGCTTGTAACAACGTATTCAATTTCTTTCTCACAGATAGAAATAAAACAAAATCACTTGTTATAGTAGAGCAAATTATCTAGTTAGAGATATCATTATATTGGATCGGCAGATTTATTAAAGTGCTGGATAAAATTCCCCACGATATTTGGTTTTATTCTTTACATCTTGCGTTCAAATCTCACCCAGGTCACCTTTTCATTTCATACTTTCAGAATCGATAACGAAAGTACCAGTCTCCAGAACGCTGAAATTGTTGACCATTTTCATCCTGATAGCAATACATTCTACGACACTGGAACCAAGTTTCATCGGTACTAAAAGCAATTGCTTTTATCTTGAACAATATCTGTAGCTTGGAATCAGGAAAGTTGTGTGCATTGCCGACGGAATAAATTGATCTGGTGGAACAAGTTACGTCCATAGCCTTCCAACGTTTTTCTGACGCAGTGAAGCCAATAGGATCAGATTCCCTTCTGGACAGTCACATCCTTACATAGTATTTTCAAGATATATAACGAAGTTATTGATGATGCAGATACCTTTGTGTGTATCTGTATTCTGTTTTTATATGATAGCTCTGCTATACTGGGATACAATTCTGCAGTAAGTTTATACATTTAATTCAGTATTATTGACATATTTCGGCGGTGTACTTGCCAGGCAAGCAATTTGATCTGAAACTAAAACTATTGCAGCGTGGAAGATAAATATTACCTAGAGCGACCAGGACGCAGTTCATGAGATGGAAAATTTTGACAGGAAATGAAAAATAATAACTGTTTCAATGAAGCTAATAGATTTTGTGTGTTTTTGAATGGCTAATATGTTTTTCGCCATTCTGCTAAGGTTTATTGACTTATTATACAAAGGAAATATTGAACACGAACATTCTAAAACATTTCAAATACGAATTTTTCTTTCCTATTTCGTTTTATTGTTTTGTATGTGTTTAATTGTTACTAGTTACTGAGAAAATAAACGAATGCTTCGGCTAGTATTGGCAAGACCTACAATAAAATAAATTGTTAAAAGATGGGTGAATGACTGAATTCTTCTATTTTGTCTATTGGTAGACAGGTTAGGGAAAAGGCGGAGTCACACTTAATAAGAAAATATATTCTGCAAGCAAAAACAGAAAAATGATATTAGTATAAAAATTGGATATTGTTTTAGAGGAGATGGAACATTCAGGAGCATTATCTACACTCTTTAGTAGGAGGCTGAATATTATTGAATTTCATGATAAAATAGTTAACTTATATATCTATATTTACTTTTATATACTGATGTACATACTTGATGTTAACACATGCCGACAGACTTTGACGTGAATATGTTTGTTTTTGGATTTCACTTTCAGAGAACAAATTATCCCTTTAAACCGTGTTTCGGTATGCTATGCTCACTCAGTGTGAGACAATTGCAGGACATCTGAAGCTAGACAAGGTAAAATTGTTCCTACCTTTTGAATTCATTGAACACAGCATTTGCAGATGTTTGCCAAAGCCTGCCAAGTTAATAATATATCATCATATGCATGAAAAACAGTAAATATCAAAATAATGATGTATGTATCTTTTAACAGAGTCCGGCAGACTTGGACGTGAATACAATTCACATTCGGTGGATCATCTGTCCCATGTACTGGGCTGGCAAGAAAGTAATTTTGTTTTTTTAGTGTGAAATAAAAGTAATTTTTTTCCATACAAAGAATGAACTTCAATCAATATATATTTTCCGTTTTGTTCGATGACCTTTGCCATCTTTCGGGTCACTGAAGCAAATGCAATTTCAACTCATCATCACTATTGAAAGTTTTATCATTCAAAGAATTTTGCTAACTTCGAAATAAACGGTAATTTGATGGTGCAAGGTCAGGGCTATATAGTGGATGTGAAATCACTTCCCAACCAAGTTCCAATATTTTTTCACGTGTTAATAAAGACGTGTGTAGTCTAGCTTGGTAATGGTGGAACACGATTCCTTTACAATTTCTCAATTCCATGGAAGTAGCTCAAAATTCACAACGCCTTTGTTAAACTCACCAAATTGACAGCATGACCATTTTGTGATGCAATTCAGCTTTCGATGTGGTTTGTACTGGTTCATTATGCTTAAACCATGATCGGTTTCGATTGGTGTTATTGTAGACAATCCATTTTTCATCACCAGTGATGATTCGATTAAAAAAAGGTTGATTTGATTGCGTTTGAGATGCATATCGCAAATATTGGTTCATTATGTTAAGTGAATCTCTTTCAATTTATGTGGAATCCAAATATCGAGCTTCTTAACGAGTCCAAGACACTTTAAGAGATTTTCCAATTGATGTGTGAGATACATTTAACCTCTCTGCAATTCCTCACACTATTATATGATAATCGGATTGAGTTATAGCTTTGATTCGGTCATCATCAACCTCAGTAAGTCGAGCAGAACGTTGTTCATCTTTGAGTGAACAATCTTCAGAAAGGAATTAATAAAACCATTTCTAACATGTGCATTCTGTTAAGAAATCAACACCATAATCTTCACGTATCTCTTTCTGAGCCTTACCAGCTTTCTTGCATTTATGGAAATAAAATAAGCAAAATGTGACAAAATGTTTGTTTTTGCACTCCATATTAAGATGGGCAATTTGTTTCTGAAGTAAGCTAAAAGTAAGGGTTATCAAATATCTAAAGGAACAATCATAACTATAACAAAAGTCATTCAAAAATATCGTAACTCTATTTGCGAAAAACGAAATTACTTTCCTGCCAACCCAATATATATGTATATATATATATATATGTGTGTGTGTGTGTGTGTGTGTGTGTGTGTGTGTGTGTGTGTGTGTGTGTGTGTGTGTGTGTGTGTGTGTGATCAAGTTAGTGTGTAGTAATAATTAATTATTATCGACTGTGTAAACGACCACGATAGAATATCTGAAATACCAAGTATTTGTATTCTGTTTTTTTAAAGCTATTTTAAACTCTATACTTATACATTTACCTAGAAATACATACATATATATATATATATATATATATATATATATATATATATATATATATATATATATATATATATATATATATATAGTTTCTCTACTTGTTTCTGTCTGTGTTCCTTTCTGTGGAAGAGTGTAGGCTCGAAACGTTAAAGACTTTTTCACTTCCCGAGTGTTAAACTAATACATCTGTTTGTTGTCTACACCATCTGTCTTCGTCTTTTGTTTTTTTGTGAATTCTCCCCCACCTATATATATATGAAGATATGTGTGCGTGCGTGTTTGTGTGTATGTGAGTGTATGTGTGTGTATGTGTGCATGTGTGTGATTGTGTGAGCATGCAGAAACGCAAACTTATGTTTGGAAATTTGCAATTCCTGTGTTTAGTTTTAGTGTGTTGAATTTGAATTGCTGTGTAACATAGTCTCCTTGCTACCCTGGAGGTAAGGAACCACGAATGATTATCACCACCACCACCACCACCACCACCATCACCATCATTATCGTAATCGTCGTCGTTGTCGTCGACGACCTTGTCATTGTCATCATCGCTATCACTGTAGGCATTTCTGAAACGCGCTCGCCATAATGGAAAATCGTGAGCGAAATGATAAAACTATTTAATATTGTTATGATAAAAGCTCGTTCCGAGAAGAACTTTATTTTTTTCCCCTTCGTTTCTCTGCGCTGATAACCTCACTTTCAATGACATCAGTCTGTACGGAGAGGAACGGAGGCAAGTGCCGCTTCGCCGTAACTCACTTCTTCTTCTTCTTCTTCTATGACGGTGAGATGACAAGGAAGATAAACGCGTACGACTTAAATAAGAACAAGATTAACAAAAGATAGCAGAATGAAGAAATGCTGGCGTGGGTGATGGTGAGAGATGGAGATGTGATGATGGTGGTAGTTGTTGGTTGCATACTGATGGAGATGATGGTGATGGTAATATTTGTGGTTGTGGTGTTGATGGTGGTGGTCGTAGTGGTGATAGTAGCTGATGGTTGTGATTGAAGAAATGGTGGTAATGGTATTTGTAGTGATAGTGGTGGTTTATTGTTGGTGATGGTAGTGGTCGTAGGAGTCGTGCTAATGGTGGTAGTGCTAATGATGGTTGTGGTTAGGGCGGTGTTGGTAGTGTTTGGTAGTGGTGGTTATAATGATATTTATTGGCAATTGGAAGATGTGGCGGCGATGGTAGTGCTTGTTACAGTAGTGGTGGTGGTGATTATCACGATAACAACGGTGGTATAAGTGGTAGTATAGTGGTGTTGGTGGTGGATCATTGGTAGCAGTGATGGTGCCAATGGTAGTGTTTGTGGTAGTGGTGTTGATTGGCGGTGGTGGTGACGGCTATCCTTGTGGCTTATAGAAATGGTTGTGGTGGTGGTGGTGGCTGTCGTGGTATGGAAGTAATTATTGTTAGACATGGTAGTGTTAATGGTGGTGGTGGTAGTTGTAACATTGATCTCAAATTTTGGCACAATGCCAGCAAGTTCGGGTGGAGGAGGTGTCAGTCGATCACATCGACCCACAGTTCAACTGGTACTTGATTTATCGACACAGAAAGGATGAAAGGCAAAGTCGACCTCAGCGGAATTTGAACTCAGAAGGCGAACGAAAACGAAATGGTGCTAAGCATTTTACCTGGTGCGCTAACGATTCTTTTCTACTCTTGTCACAAAGCCCGAAATTTTGGGGGAGGGAGACAGTCGATGAGATTGACCCCAATACGCAACTGGTACTTATTTTATCGACGCTGAAAGGATGAAAGGCAAAGTCGACCTCAGTGAAATTTGAACTCTGAACGTAATGACAGATGAAATACCGCTAAACATTTCGCCTAGAGTGCTCACTTTTCTGCCAGTTCGTTGCCTTAGTGCTTATGATATTGTCAATTGTGGTGGTGGTGGTGGTGGTGGTCTGGTTTACAGGTATTGCTGTGATGGTGTTGCCGCTACGCTGGTGGCTATGGAAATACTAGTGGTGATAGTAGTGATAGTGAAGATTGTTGATGAGATAGTGACTTTTAATGATGTATATTGCAGCGAGCATTAGATGTGGTGTTGGTGGTGTTGGTGGTGGTGGTGGCGGTGATCAAATCTGCTACCGTTTTGAAGGTGGCGGTGGTCGAGCAGGCGATAGTAGAGGAGGCAGAGATGTTGATTTTTCTTATGGTGATGCTAATAAATGTCTGTGTTTGCGTCGGTGGTGCTTATGGTAATCGTTAACACGATGGACTGATGGCCGATGCGGAGAGAATTACTATAGTGGTGGCGGTGCCGATGGTGATGGAATTTGTGGTGGTGGTGGTGGGTACGGTGTGACATGGTTGTGTGTTTTATTGTGATAGTAGTGATGGTGATGAGGATGGTCTGAGAGCTGATGGGAATTTTTTGTTGATTGTGGTGATGATATTAACAGTTATAATGTAATTGATATATTATTATTATTATTATTATTATTATTATTATTATTATTATTATTATTATTATTATTATTGACGTGATAACGGCGTAATTAGTGATGGTGCTGTCGACCGTAGCGATAGCATCTTGATAGTGATAGTGTAATTAGCAACGGTGGTAGTGGTGGTGGTGAAGGTGGTTGTAGTGGTGGTTGTGGTGATGGTGATAGTGGTGGTGGTGGTTAAGTAGTGGTAATTGTAGTGGTGGTGGTGATGATTTCGAAAGTTGATGTTATGAAAGCATTAAGAAGTTATTTCATCTGTCTTTACTTTCTGAGTTCAAATTCCACCGAGGTTCACTTTGCCTTTCATCCTTTCGGGGTCGATAAATTAAGTACCAGTTGCGTAATGGAGTCCATCTAATCGACTGGCCCCCTTCCCCAAAATTTCGAGCCTTTTGCCTAGAGTAGAGAAGGATATCAAAAGGAGTTATACGAGATGAGATCTTATAATAAATACTAACACATAGAGATCAATCTAAATGCATTTTTTTTGTCGTGCGTAGGTGTACGTGTTTATGAGCCCGTGTGTTGTATTAAATACGTAGCTTTCTCTACGCTTTTATGACTTCACCGCTAAGTTACTGGCCATAGATATAGTACTGGATACCAGGCTGTGTCAAATGTTAGAGACTTCTGCATCTCGATAGCGGACGAGGTCCACTCAGCTACATTGATGTTGTTGGCAGAGTCACAAAACAACAATTTGAATACTTAGCAAATCTAATGTGGGACACAAATCCCTAACGTGGAATGGTGAGATTCATTTTTCATAGCAGTTGTTTGAATAATGATTTTATGATGGAGATGTTGTGGTAGATAACCGAAACATGTTTAGTGGTATAAATTTCTGTTATTTATTTATATTCTGGGTACAAAACCGCTGTGGCTGGTTTTGCTTTTTATCCATCTAACATTGTTAAAATCACTATCAGTGATATCCTAAGGCCAGTTTCAATTATTTTAGCTATCCCGCATCAAATAAAAATATGAGGTGCTGTTCAATTAAAGTAAGTCAATATTTATATTCTTATTTCAGGTTGCGAGCTGGAAGATCCGTTAGCACGCTCGGAAAAATGCTTAGCGGCATTTCATCTGTCTTTAAGTTCCAAGTTCAAATTCCGTCGAGGTCGATTTTACCTTTCATCCTTTCGGAGTCGATAAAATAAGTACCAATACAATGTTGCGGTCTATATAATCGCCTTACGTCCTCCCATTGAAATTGATGGCCTTGTGCTAAAATTTAAAACCAATATTGATATTGTTTTGTCCTGGGTATGATTTTAAGCTGCATCCGGCAGTGAGGTCCTGGTTCTGGAGTTCCAGGGTTTTGAGAATGTGGAACCATCTATTAGTCAGTATTGTTACCAGGTCTAGTCTGAACCGGGGTAGTAGCACCTGTCAGGGTCCCAGATGTTGGTTAATTAACATGCTATGGAAGAATCTTCAAGCACAAACCCTCACTAATTTGTGAGTGCCCTAGGAAAGGAAAAGGCTTGGGGAGTAAATCCCGAGAGCAAGTCAAGGATTGCAGTCCCTCAGGCGGTCTGGCACCCTCTTTGACACCCTTCTGGTAATTCCAGGTGGAACTGTCCAGCCCAATAAGTCAGTTCATCTAATAGAAGGCTACTCCATTGTAACACCTATAGCTTGCCGGTCACCGCACCATCATACTGAGCCACTGTGGTCAAACCTTCAGGTTTAAAGAGTTTGATCTGACTGCGAAGACTGACACTCAAACTAGACATACGAAGCACAGGCAGGAAGAAAAGTCATGTAGCGTCAAAGACAGGTTTAATAAACTGATACTTGAGGACGTGCCTTATCAATTTCCGACATAAACTACCATCATGATCATCATCATCGTATTCTTGTTGTTCCTTTTTAGCCTAACGTTACTCCCGATTGATCAGATCCATGATCACATGCGTGGAAACCTTGATCGTCCTACAACTGTTGTTTTTAGCACCAGTCAGCCTAGACGGAATCTACAACCAAAGTCCCTCCAGTCGAGATCGTCACGTTCTCATGTTATTTTGTACATCTAGGACCACATTAATCAAATATGTCCTCATGTTATGTCGGAAGAGCTTGACTTGAGAGATATTTGATTGCTACTTTCTGGATACATATATTTCTGTCACGCTTTAAAATGGTAGAGTATAATTTGAGATATATTTTACTCTGTATCTATCAGGCTAAGACTTATCAAGTAGATGCGTTCCTTTCGGCTGAAATCAATGTTCTTTCTTAGACGTAGAGTGTGATTTGAGACATATTTATTTGCTATTTCTACTAGATCGAGTAATAGCATAGAGCCTTTCTTTTCATGTCGATCACTAATATTTATTGTGCTATTCAACAAGTGTAGCGAGGGAAGTCGAAATTGCGATTCAATTGGAGTTACTTCACCTCATGTGCGTCGTTGTCATTGGGAAATGAACGAACGCCATATCTAGCACTTCTTTCTTTGTCGTTATATATAGAGCTTTTGATAATTGGTAGAAAGAAACCAATATTTATCATTTGTTTCACTGTACAAGCTACAGTACAAAACTATCTAGTCTGTTGCCTACATTTCGACTGCATTTCACGCTAACCTCCATGTCATGTCTATCTTTGACATTTCTTATCTTTAATACTTAATGGTCCTTCGCGTATGGTGTTGTGTGACGTCACTGTAAAACTGAATATCGATAGAAAAAGTCTTCTGTATGTGTGAGTGTGTGTGTGTCGGTGTGAGAGGAGAGGAAGAGTAAAGTAAGAAGTAAGCTGCTGGTTTTTGCTTGTTGCTTGACTGACATAAATGAATCTGATAAACTATTAAATACAGTTTTCATAATTGCGTATCCAGATGGCATTCTTCGATAAATGTCAACGATGTTAGGAAGTGATTGTACAAACTATCTAATGTTCAGCCTAAGATCTGTCTTTTGTATGTCTTTTCCAAAGTTCAAATTTTATAGGGTTGACTTTTATCTGTGGTTTGCTCCTTACCCTTTTAAAAGAGAATTAAGAAAAATCAAAATCAGATGTATACACTCACACACATTCTGTATATTACCTCTAACTATAGAACTCAGAAGCTACCTAAAATGTATTATTGTGCATATATTTGGTACGACACTGTTGCTAGAAATTCAAATATTATAGACATCATAAAGCAAGACTTACTGGTCGTCTGTCAGAAATTGGCTGAACAACTTGTTGAAGCCACTAAACTCTTCTGTTGATTTTACAACAGCTGTTAATCATCGTATTTAATAAACTGGAGCTTTACCTTTACTGAAATATTCACGATGCAGTTTTACCTATTCATTTCTGCCGTGTCTTACTCCCCGACTCTGCATTAAAAAGCTTTCAAAATCCTCTTTTCCTTCCTGCTCATGTGGTTGTTGTTTATAATCTCACGTGAATCCTAGTCGAAGAGAGATACTATCAAAGGTATTCTACCTGTGATTTTTTTATACTTTCAAACTCCTGCCTCAAAGTCTTGGTTTCTCATTTTTAGTAGGTCAATCGGCCACATTGAAACTCCTCCCTATTGACTTGAGGGGCTCCATGCTTTCCTTACTAGCATTAGCATAAAATATCTTAAGCTTGCCATTAATCGCATAAAACTCACCGTTACAGGAGAATTAATAAAATGCTTGAGCACTATCGCTCTTTCTTTGAATAAATATAAATATTACTGATTTAATTACATTAAATTATCCAAGTTCCCATTGTTACGCCTGATGAAATCTTTATCGTTAAATATTGACGCAGTTTGTCTAAGAAAATTTCTCTAAGTCACACTCACAGAAGGAATTTACTGCACAGTTACAAAATACTGCTCGTTATTGTACTTCCACACTGCACGTCAACGAGCTTTAGCACTCTATGGTGCCAAGTTACAGCCAGGAGCACGATTCCTTTTACCGTTAAATGTCATAATCAGAGATGCAACACTGCATCTGTGAATGAGAGAGGACCTTCGTTTTGTTCATTAAAAACAAATCAAAATTAACGTCGCTTTATTGATACGCTGGTTACGTTGATAGGAATGTGACAAATCAATATTAAAATAGAACAGCAACGAGCAACATTTACCGCTTTCTTTAGAGAAACTTCATAATTTTATTTAGTATTCTGAGATAGTTATCTTCCAATAAGTCAAATAGATTTCGAGTAAATTACCAAATTTTCTTCCTTAGACATTCTGGCAGCATTATTGTTGCCAATAAAGTATTTAGACATTTGCAATACTTTAATTGGTACTTTAAACACTTTACACGACTCCTGCACTCGTTCACTCTCGCAGTAGTCGTTATTACATTTATTACCCTTATATGCCTTGCTTACCTTATATGGGTCACGTATCGTTTTGCTTTTACATTCATCGATTAAAGATAAACTTATTTTTGCAATTCGAAAAATAATTCTATATGGCAATTTATCTCACCTACTGTCAATTATCAAACACATATATGATTACATGAACACACGTATGCGCACTATAATTTGACGTATCGTCACATACGCGATGACACACATACACATGTATATATAGAGTTATTGGTTGAATACACAATGCATGTGAGGTTTATGAAGTTTATTTTATATTTTCCCAAAAAAACCTTAGCTGTATAGCTTTCATATCTTCTTTAGTAATTGGAAAATGTAATTAACCATAATCTATTGATGTTTTGCGTGCCATTCTCTGAAGATTGCATTTTCCCCATGTCTAAGTTGTTACTGTTAATTATTGCTGATCTGGAAAATTTATGTGTTTGTAAAAGACTGAAGACAGCACTATTTATCAGCAGATAACAAATATAAGGAAGACAAGACTGCACAGTAGTGGCAACAACATGTGCAACAGTATCAAATATCTGCTGAAGCAAACTAATGTTATGTCCAAATTGACATGCCAAACATGTGATTGTAGCTGCAATGCAAGCAACTAACTGGAAGCGAATGTCAGGAAGTGGTTAAGCAATAACAAATGCACAACTACAGCAAACAAAATAATAATCACAATGATAATACATCACATTACTCACAAATCTTCTTGGTAATTACAATATATAATGAACATTAGATATATCAATATATACACACGAAATAGACAGAATGAAGGGATGGCGACAAATAGAAGTATGAAGCAAAATAATTAGGAAAAGAAGGAGCGGAAAATATTGCTGTCTCGCATACGTATATGATCATACATTTTGCCTGAGGGAATGCTAGATTATACTTTATATTTATAACCATAGAGTGTTTAAGTCCTTTATGCTTGGTGACATTGATGTAGTTAATGTTCTTGAATAGCTGAAGGCTGCGGTAAATGCACGGGAAGGGAGTGAATGTCAGAGGGCTGACGTTCTGAGGATGAATAAATTGGAGAGATGGTGAGTGGGAAGAGCACCACTGATAATTCCTTGAGTGTCAACTTTGTTGCAAGCATGTGAACCAGATCTCTTGATAGAGAGTAACTTCGTACAACCAGTAATTTGTCCGGCATATATTCCTTAGCGCCGCTTCACTATTTCTTCTAAAAGGAGCAGTGATAATACGTAAAAGTAAATAACATTGCATAGATAATATAAGTAAAAATTAATGATTAAAAAAGAAGTGTTAGAGAAGAGAAATATGAAGTTCTGAATTTATTGTTACTGTTATGTAGCTCCAGGTCGACATCGTTTGAAAGACACCTATATTATCTAACGGTTCCTTCCTTCTTTATGATCAAAGATATTCTAGTTTGATAGTAAATCGAGACCAGAGTAAATTGTTCTCCAAGACAATGAAAATCAGTTCACAAAACTAAGATTGACTCAGCTTAAGCGGATTCAAAGAATTTTGTATAAACCTATTACATTAAAATTGTTATTAATCTTTGAGAGAACATGCAAAATTGACATCCTTGCTGCATTCCAAGGTCATCCCTTATCAAATACATCTGATGTTATACGAGGTCGTATCAAAAGGTTCCACGACTAGTAATGTTTAATAAAAAATAACTTATCTAAGTTTTAACATCATCTCCTTCGAAATAGTCACCTTCCACAGCAGTACACCGGTTCTATAGTTCCTGCCACTTTCAGAATCCGGCTTGGAAGTCGTTTTCCGCCAGCGAGTCGATGACCTTCTGCGATTCGCTCTGGAGTAGCATTTTCATTTTGTGGGGAAGAGATGGAAGTTCGCTGGTGCTAAATCTGGCGAATAGGGTGGGTTCACAAGCAATACGATGTTGTTTTTGGCAAGAAGCTCACGAGTGAGGAGGGTTCAGAGAAGAATCCAATTCTTTACGCTCCACAGATCCGGTCGCTTTCGCCAAATATCATCCCCCAAACGATTCAAAGCGTCGTAGTAGAATTCTCGATTGTCTGGCTTTGGGAGACAAATTCTCGATGCACAATACCACATTTACGGGGATGACGCTCGTGGCAGGTATTCCAGATCGTTCATCGTCTTCCAGGGACATTCTTCTGCTTTTGAAGCGCCAGTTCCACTCGAAATATTGTCTACGACCCATTACCCCGTCGCTGAAAGCTTGCCGTCTCATGCTCAATGTCTCTGTAGCAGACTTTCCAAGTTTAACGCAAAATTTCACGTTGTTCCTGTCAATGACAAAATCGTAGACTACAGTATACACGTGATGACAGAAACACAAATTCCACAACTTGCGAAGTAAACACAGCGATGTCACTCGACACACTGCCTCATAAAGGTCACTACAAGCTCTCACTGCGCATGCAACCGTGAACTTCCATCTGTTGGCTCGCTACAGGACTCGCCCGGGAACTTTTTGATACCTCCACGTAGTATATGTAAGACAGTAGATTGTTCGTTCTTCGTCGTTTAGCCCCAGGTCAATCAGAAAGAGCAAATCTATAACGCATTCAAGCCATAGCTATGGTGTCTTTTATGCAGATATAACATCTCCAACGACTACACCATCTCTTGCTCCTTTTCTTCTTATTAAATACAGTAGAGTGCGATGTGAGGGAGATTACGGTTCTATTTCTAGTAGGTTGGGGAACCAACTGGAGAATATCTCCTCACATCATTCCTTCTACTTTTGTGTCTTGAACAGGTAATGAAGATTTTCTAATGTAGAAATTAAAGTTTTGCGTGGTGAATGCCGCCACCGACATTAAAAGCTTAATCTTGGAGTTGGTTTTGTTGGACGCCATTGCATAAACTAAGCTAGATTCGATTAAATTCACATCATTCATAAAGATAGAGTCTTAAATAGTATTAAGAAATGGTTTATAGAGAAATGTCTTTCTTATGTTATCCACCAATAATGACGACCGGTTCAAATATACACAACAGGAGATTTGGTCTAAGAAATAATCGGATTATCATGCAATGTTTCGTATGCTGCAAAGCCACGGCGTACCAGGAATGGCAATGATGCTTTGAGCGCGCCAATGTGGACGCCTCTGTGTAGTCGTTCGGCCTGATAGAAATAGCTGACCAAATCTCTTATAGACGTAACACTACCATTTCAAACCATGTAGGGTATTAAACGTCTAAACGAATGACATCATTTATTGTTCATACGATTGGTAGTCTATTTATTAATCCCATTTTTAGATATAAGTATTGATCAGTCTTTAACCAAATTGATTGTTTTGTTGATCAGATATAAATATCAAAACAGTTTTCAACTCTAATGTGAGGTGGATAGTCCTAAAAATTATAAATGCTTAGCAGATATTAGATATCGTGGGTCTGTAAAAAGATAGAGGATTAGAGATAGTTAAAATGCTTTTAAACACATAAAGGACTAAACAACAACAACAATAAAATCAACAGTTACATACTTGTTGGGATAGAGAAAAATCGACGACTCCATCAGATAGGTAACTTACTGCTCGATGAATACTATTGATGGATTCGATATTTTCTTTTCTCTCTCTCTCTCTCTCTCCCTCTTTCTGTTAAAACCCCCCACCACACACACACACACACATATATATATATATATAAACTCATATATATAAACACACACACGTGTATATATATGAATATGTTAATTTAGTTAAATTTTTTTTTATGAAATGCATTTTCCATATTGTAAACACATTTAGCGTATGTCAAATATTCCAGTCTTTAAATAAATATGTATGTGTGTGTGTGGGGGGGAGTGTTCATGTATTAATGCAAAGAAAATGGGATACTGTTATATCCTGAATTTTTAAAACCACAGGTTGCTTATTATCTGAGTTTCTTGCAGCTGATCTTTGAGTAACCTTCTATATTTGTTGCTCTGGTAGTATATATATATATATAGTCAGGAGAGTATCCAACTGAAATTTGCATGTTATTGTAAAAAACACTTTTATACTTCTGACTTGTTTACGTAGACGGATGGACACTTGAAGTCCTCTCAATATCAAATTATTTATTTACAATGATATATATGTTAAGGCGCGTGGCTTAGTGGTTACAGTATTCGACCCACGATCATAAAGTAAAGAGTTGGACACACGGCGGCGCTTAGTGTTTTTGAACAAAGCACTTTGTTTCACGTTGCTCCAGTCCACTCAACTAGCAAAAATGAATAGTACCTGTATTTCAAAGGGCCAGCTCTGTCGCATTCTGTTTTACGCTATATCTCACCGAGAATTTAGTTAAGAGTATGTGTTCTGCGGAGGATTCAGCCAACTTGCGCGTTAATGTCATGAGCAGCTGTTCCGTTGATATATATATATTTGAAAAAGGAAAAGAATGACCTCATTGGTAGTTCTAATCAGTTTAATTTTTTTGTAATAATTTTTTACATTTTGCTTTGTAGCTCGAGTAAGTTCTTTGTTAACTTCGGTGGTGAAGGTAACTTTTCTGAAGAACTCTCTCGCATATATCGGTGGCGATCGTCAAGTTGATCTCAGGTTGTGTTGTGCTGTGTGATTCTATATATAAGAGATGATTTCACATATTTTCCAATATATATATATATATATATATATATATATATATATGCCACTGAGTCTATGTATCCTTGCGCAAACATAGGCGGCATCCCGAACCGTCGTATTTGGTTCAAGAGAACATACAAAATGCGATTTTGTTTGAAGTAACACACACACACACACTTTTGTACGCATGTTTTTACATGCATAAAACAAGAGAATATCCAATAAATCCACCACCAGTTTCGACTGTTGCCTCGTGGCAGTTTCTAAGTCGACTAAATGCGTTGATCAGGTGATTTTTATTCATGTTGGCCATAACGTCTCCAATAGCAGACCTCAACGAGTATTTCGTATTCTGGGTAGGGTTTGTGGTCTCACTCTCAGTGAAACCGCAAGCGCAGTAGTGCGAAGAATTTAATCAGCAGAGCCAGGAGGCAAAATGTTGGAAGAAACATGAAAATTTTCGGTCGTTCACTCTTCGTTCGTGCAGTCTGTGAGAGAGGGTGAAGAGGGCACGTGCGGTTGCTTCTGAGCCAATATCTCCATCCAAGGCTTGACAACCGCCATCGGTGTCTCGATACAGGCTGCCACATTGCGGGAAGACACGGTCCTCATTACTGAAGATCCTCAAGACAACTTAGACTATGTGAACTTAGTGTTCACAAGAATGGGGACTTCAATGAGGCTGGCACAGACCCATATGTCATTCCACTGATTCACGTTTTAATGTTCGACAAAGTTCTTCTCATCGGAAGAGAATCAGTGCATGTCAGTTTCCATGTGGTGTTTAGATTTGTTCAGCAGGTTTTTTTCGACCGGAATACACGTTTCTCCCGGATCTTATCGGACAGGAACTGCCCGCTTTTAATTACATAGAATTTGTACCCGTCTTTTTGCATCACAGGTCTAGTCATTGACTCAGTCGCATGGAGAATATTGGTAATCGCCCTCATTGAATTGCTAGGATTTTCATTGATGATAACCTGGTTCGCTAGACAAACACGAATTTTATGACCCTGTCTCACCACCAAGAATGCATTTTTTGGCCAGGAAACACAGACGAGGCTGTGTATTAAGAATCTTGCTTATCAATCACATGATTCTCAGTTCAGTCCCACTGCGTGATACATTGGGCACGTGTCTCTTTTCTGTAGCCTCGGGCCGACCAAAGCCTTGTGAGTGGATTCGGTACACGGAAACTGAAAGAAGGCCGTCATATATATATGTATATATTTATACGTGTGTGTGTGTTTGCTGCACCGCCATCGCTTGACAACCAGTGCTGGTGTGTTTATGTCCTCGTAACCAAGCGATTCGGCAAAAGTGACCGATAGAATAAGTACTAGGCTTAGAAAAGAATAAGGTCTGTGGTGGATTTCTTCGACTAAAACCCTTTAAGGCAATGCACCAGCATGGCCACAGTCAAATAGCTGAAACAATAAATCATTAAAAGAACAAGAATACTAAAAGAGCGCAGACCTCCGCCAAGGCAACACTAACGTCCTCTCAACGATTAACCTTAGATGATTTTTAAAATGATAATATCTGAAATAAACTCGACTGATCTCACAAACGAGGATACTAAAAATAAACCCGACCGCTCTCAAAAATTGAGTAAGAAAACCTGTAAAATAATCCAGAATCCTTGTCCGGTACCAGATCGATCCCAAAATCTAATTAGTTCGTACCAGTCAGAAGGTCAAACATCCCTGAAAGTTTCATCCGAATCTATCGAACAGTTCTTGAGATATTTTGTCCAAGGACAGACAAACAAACATGACTGAAAACAATACTTCCGCCTTTGCTAAGGCGGAGGTAATAAAAGAATTTGCGTCAGATGATAAGAGCACTTTTCTATTAAACGTGAAAGACCTGCGGACAGCGTAGATCCATTTGAGTTAAAGTCTTGATACTGACCTCCGCTACCATTCTGTTATTGAACGTTGATATGTTCGCGTCTTTTTTCTGGATGTTTACAATATTATTAAGACTTTAACCCATATGGATCTATGCAGGATTGCGCCTAAGGACTTACGCACTTATTTCTACAACATCGGCAAGTTGAACTGTTTTTTCTGCTCTCTCTTCTTATTCCTTTACTCCTGTGCTCTTTGTCGTCATTTCATTCATCTATACTCTTCTCATTTTCCCTATTTGTCTC
>NC_043001.1:120400194-120462694 GCF_006345805.1 Octopus sinensis | reverse complement strand
CTGCTGCTAGCTGCCATATACATTACCTTCTCGATCGAAAATAAAGACACTTTAACGTAAAAATTTGATATTGAGAGCCCTTCGAGTGTTGAAACTTCTACCTAAACAAATTTAAAACATAAAAGTGTCCTTACAAAAACACTCAAATTACAGTAGAATAGACCCCTGATTACAATACCAGAGCAATAAATATAGAAGGATACTCAAAGAAGATCAGCTAGCTACTACAAACGCAGTTAATAAGCAAGTTGCGTGAACAAAGCCGAAAAGGAAGAAACCAAAGAAAACACGAGTAGGTGGTGCCCGAGCAAGACCGCAGTCCTGAGGCGCAAAACCAGTAAAAGAAAACAGGCCGTGAAGAATGTGCGTGTGTGTGCGTGTGTGTGTGCATGTGTATGTGTGTAGTGTGCATCTGTGGGTGTCACCCGAACTTTAATTAAATATCCTGTCTTTTTCAGCCCAGTCACGTTAGGTTGGAATTTGACGGTGACGATGAAAAGTTATAAGGTTTTCCTCGCCTTAGCCGCCGCCAAACACAATAATTCTGAGATTTCAACCTTCCGCTATATCGGAAATCTGCAATGGCTCCATGACTACCGTCTCGACTGCAACCATGGAGCCTTAGTAATCCGCTACAGCACTTACCTAGCGTACCTGATTGTTTAGATCACCTGTGAACTAAACCCCCATATTTGTGTGTGTATGTACATAAAATGATCAAACGCTTGTGCTATATATTGGCTCAAGCAATATATTGTGCTATATTTGGCGGTGAGCTGGCAGAACCGTTAGCACGCCGGGCGAAATGCTTAGCAGTATTTCGTCTGCCGTTACGTTCTGAGTTCAAATTCCGCTGAGGTCGACTTTGCCTTTCATCCTTTCGGGGTCGATAAATTAAGTACCAGTTATGCACTGGGGTCGATGTAATCGACTTAATCGACCCCAAAAGGATGAAAGGCAAAGTCGACCTCTGCGGAATTTCAACTCAGAACGTAACGACAGACTAAATACCGCTAAGCATTTCGCCCGTCATGCTAATGATTCTGCCAGCTAGCCGCCTTTATATGTATGTATATATATGTATATATGTATATACATACATAATTGTATGTATATATGTATATAGTTCGCCGTATTGATGCAAATTTGGAAAAAATCTGTCTGAATTTTTAGCTATTCGTGTAGTAGACACTGACATTTGATGACAGCATTGATATAGAAGATAGCACAATTGCTTAGATTAATATTTACTAGAAAAATTTATTATATTAATTTTGCAATTACTCGCCATTGCCGAGACCCCAACAACGTAACCATTATTTGGCTTCCTAAGTTATATGGTTTCCACATCTTCGTTAGTAATTGGAAAATGTAATTAACCATTATTTATGGATGTTTTGCGCGCTATTCTCTGAAGTGTGTATTTTCCCCATATCAGTGGTGCTTCTGTTAAATATTGTTGGGCTGGAAAATTTGCGTTTGCAAAAAACAAAAATCAGATTTGTCGAAAGATAATCACCAACTTTTATCCAGTATAATTCCACCGCCTCGTCCTTGAGTGGATTTTGCAGAACCATTTCTGTCGCAACCATTCGGGCCAGCTCGCCGAGCTAAGCATAACTGCATTCCTCCAGTCAAAGAATCTCTGAAAAAACAACATAAGCGCTACTCATATTACTACTACTACTACTACTATTACTACTACTACTACTACTACTACTACTACTACTACTACTACTTACTTTCAATTTTGCTTCTATTTCTTGCCGAGTGTCTTCCTGATACCCAGGGCAGAGGAACCCACTCTATTCATTGGCAGGCCATTAAAATAAACTCATCAAATTATCCATTTACAAAGTCATGTGATAGAGAAAAAGAAGACAGAGAGAAAAAAAAAAAAAAAAAAACATCGATAGAATAAGTACTAGGCTTACAAAGGATAAGTCATGGGGTCGACTAAAGGCAGTGCACCAGCATGGCCGCAGTCAAATGACTGAAACAAGAATAAGAATAAAAATAAAGAATAAAGAAAATAAAGAGGAAAAAGGGAAAGAAAATTCACAGCGACTCTGCTCTCCTCAAGACATGTGTCGTAGCAGTTAAGACAATCTTTGGCACTTCCTGCGTGGATGGTAAGCCAGGGATCATTCTTAAATAATTTCCAGTTCCTTTTTTGATCATTCCAAGTACTCCTACAATCACTGGTATTGTAACCATCTTGCAGTCCCACTGCGTGGCACCTTCGGCAAGTGTTTTCTACTTTAGACTAGGGTCGACCAAAGCCTTGTGAGGGGATTTGGCAGACGGAAACTGAAAGAAGCCCGTCGTATGTATATATATATATATATATATATATATATATATATATATATATGTGTGTGTGTGTGTGTGTGTGTGTGTGTGTGTGTTGTGTGTGTGTGTGTGTGTCTGTGTGTGTTTCTGTGTCTGTATTTGTCCCCACCACCATCGCTTGACAACCGATGCTGGTGTGATTACGTCCCCGTAACTTAGCGCTTCGGCTAAAGAGACCGATAGAATAAGTACTAGGCATACAAAGAGTAAGTTCCGGGGTTCATTTGCTTCACAAACAAGGTGGTGATCCAGCATGGCCGCAGTCAAATGACTGAAACAAATAAACGAATGAAAGAATTTATATTGTCTGAGCTTATCAAATTCTTTTACCGAGATGTTATGGTCACACGGTATGCTCCTCATGTCAATCAATAAACAGACTGTTTTTATTTTGGTCTTTCAAAACAATATCTGCATTGTTTGCTTAAGATGGCCCGGTCAGTACGTACTGATAAGTCCCACAAAGAATAATTACATTTTCTCCCTCAGTTACAGCCTCAGGTTGGTGCTTGTACCATTTGCGAACAGTTTTGATTTTATAATTCCGACACATTATCCAGTGTAGATATTGGCCAACTCTGTCATATCTTGATTTGTACCCCACAGGTGCTAATAGATTTCCAAGTACGAACTATCTTCCTGGTCCCGGAAGGTAGGGTGGTAGTCCTGGACTAGAACGACAGCGAAGGTGGCACCTTTAAACTGGTGACGGTTTATGCTCCAACAGGGGCTGGAAGGCCAGACTTCTTCAGGTATCATGAAACATTCCTGGGCACGTCTCGCACTTTTGTACTAAGGCGGGACTGGAATAGTATTTCTGTCGCTATTTATCGCCTGACTGTTGTGCCTTGTTCCAGTTACTGCTTGATTAGATTGGAGCATATGCCGTTTATTTTTCTGTGGAAGGGAGTGTTCCAATGGTCAGATAGTCGGTCTGCTGTCAACTTCCTGTGCGGGTTAGGTACATAGTTGAAGTGGGTGTAAAAACTTCGAAAATCTGCTCAGAACTTCCCAGCTTTCTGACAGGCACCCACTGGATTTCCCTGACGGTCCAATGTGGACACGGAGCAACCACAGTGGGTTATCTAGATCATATTTAGATAGAGTATTTGTTAGGTCAGAGGATAGAGATAGCATAGGTTATCCACATTTTAAATTGGGCAGCTACAGAGATAAAAAAATTTATGATACGCTCAGTCGATTTAGACAGGACACGTAGACAGGGATCTGGTAACTAGAAGTTGAATGCATCCTTACTAGCTCGCAAAGACGGCAGGGACCGGATTAGCGAACAAGTTAAGCTGAACTTGACAAGGGCTGTTGTCAACAAACGGTGGCGGGTCGCTCTGGAGAGAGCGATTAAAGTAGAATCGATAGCATTTAGCAAAGATTTAACAGGAGAAAGAAATAGATTAGAGGGAGAACTAGTTATCAAACTTGAAGAGGCTATTAGTAAAGGCATCGCAACCGATGTGTTAGCGGCAATAATGGTCCTTGACCATTTCTTTGAGGCGATGCACGAAGTGTGTGCTGTCAGAGCTAAGGTCCGTGAGTTAAAACACGAAGGAACTAAAGCCGTCTGATGGGCCCGAACGGTAGTGACGCGATGTAGAAACAGAACCACGATCAAATCTTTGACAGATCGGGAGGGATGCATGCTGTTCGGTTCTGAGCAGACGTTTTCAGCTTTCTAGCAGCACTTTGCACGACTGTTTGGGGAAGTCGATGGGTCGATGAAGGTAACGAACTTTACTGCGTACCACGGCTCTCGATGACGGACGTGAGATTCTGCGAAAAGCTGATTACACCTTCTGAAATACTCAAGTCGTAAATCGCCAGGTTTGGATTGTGTGTCCTATGAATTCTATGTTTTCATGCCAGATTTGTTTGGCAGGCTCTTGGCAGATGACTACAGTAACTGGTAGCAGAACGTGAAAATTCATAGTGCTGTTAGCTGGAGTGTAGTAACATTGCTGAGAAAGGACGCTGACAATGGAGATGTGCTAGGGAATTTTCGTCCCATAACTCTGCTAAGTTCAAGATTTTGGCCAAGGTGCTAGCGAAGAGGTTGGTGCTTGTCGTTGGTTGTCTGGTCGGGGAGGCACAGATGTGTGCAATTCCGAGCAGGTCTATCGACGACAACCTCCACCTTATGCGATACTTCGTAGAGAGGGTTGGCACGAATGTACAGGCACGAATGTACTGTCAAACGGGCTTGTCAGTGGTGCTCGCAGAGCTACGAAACCGTTCTGCATTCACTCTTTAAGAGTCCGGGCATAGCTGACTTGTGGAGTTATTTCGAACAGCTGCTGTCGCGTGTCGGACAGATCCGTCTGTCGTCCGAGTCCAATTGGGTTGGCAAGGCAGTTTTCCTTTGTTTGGTGGATGTGGCCAAAGAGGTTATCTGGCGGACGAGACTCAAAGGAACGAGGACAGGAACTTTCCTCTTTGGTAAAACCCTCATCAACCTTTTCAAGTTTCACTTGTAAAGGAGAGTGAGGGTGGTGATGTCCTTGAGTGAATTTATGAAAACTGGGTGAAAGTCGCAAAAATGGTAAGACCTGTGAGTCGGAAGAAAAACGTTGGAGTGAGCACTGTTCCTCCTTGGGTCTCAGGGTGATCATGAATGGTGGGGTTCTTTGATTATCCCCAGAGGTCCTCCTGAATCAACGGGTTCCCAACGCGACCACCTTTTTTCCTCTTGTTCTAGCGTCATATACTATGTATACTTCCCTTCTAATGTAAACCGTGTATAGTTTTTATTTTACCATTCCATTATATATAAACCACCACACTTTATGTCTGTCTTTCTATTGTCCCCCTCGTCCCTCGTCCTTCTGGCAAGTAAATGAAATCATCATCATTCTTCTTCTTCTTCTTCTTTCTTCTTCTTCTTCTTCTTCTTCTTCTTCTTCTTCTCATTCTTCTCCTTCTTCTTCTTCTTCTTCTTCTTCTCATTCTTCTCCTTCTTCTCATTCTTCTTCTTCTTCTTCTTCTTCTTCTTCTTCTCATTCTTCTCCTTCTTCTCATTCTTCTCCTTCTTCTTCCTCTTCTTCTTCTTCTTCCTCTTCTTCTCATTCTTCTCCTTCTTCTTCTTCTTCTTCTTCTTCTCATCCTTCTCCTTCTTCTTATTCTTCTCCTTCTTCTTCTTCTTCTTCTTCTTCTTCTTCTCATTCTTCTCATTCTTCTCCTTCTTCTTATTCTTCTCCTTCTTCTTCTTCTTCTTCTTCTTCTTCTCATTCTTCTCATTCTTCTCCTTCTTCTTTCTTCTTCTTCTTCTTCTTCTTCTTCTTCTTCTTCTTCTTCTTCTTCTTCTTCTTCTTAACAAATCCGGTCATCTAGCAGAAGCTTGTGGAGTTACCAAAATAAGTCCAACTTCGACAACAGCAATTTCCCCCTCCACCGTCCGATTCTTATTGGAGTATTGACAGTCACTACACTGGAGGCCAGTACTTTCCTTCTGCTTACGAGTATATCCGAAACTACCAATCTTCCGAGAGGGTTTAGAAAAATCGTACTCACCATCACGCCAAGGCCTTTCTGAAACACCACCACCAGATCAGCTGGAGGGGGCTTAAATCTCGAAGCCGTCGGTAGGAGAGCAAGCGATTGCGTTTCAGAAACTTTAGTCTTGCTAACGGTTACTACATCTAGACGTCGTTGAAATCATTGAACATGTGACCCAGCTTCTACGCTGCTCCCAGACCACGAGCCTTTATATAACATATTCTTAGAATTGCCATTTGAGAACGGAAAGAAACGAGAAAAAGGACCCAGTCGCTCACCCCAGACTTAGGTTGGTCCTTTTTCAGAGTCTTTGCACCGGAATTTCCGGTATCCTTTTGTCAAATAAGTTTTAGAAACCTCGTGCATTGCATTATCGAATCAATGAGAAAGCCTGTCTTTTGATGACACGAAAGTGATCATAAGTTAAAGTTTAGTAAATTGTGAACGTCACAGTTATGTACTGGGAAGGTGGTGAGGAAAGAAGACATTACGAATATTTGAACGAATGGAAAGAGAAAATGAATGTTGTTTAGGTTCCAAGAAACATGTAAGAGTGATAAAGTAAGAGAAATTTTGGAAAGGGGGAGAGAAAAAAAATGAATAATTGTATACTGTGACAAATATTTATAGATACACAGATAGAGGAAGGGAAACAAATATTTAGGGAAATAGAATGGAAGAGAACACAATAATGTGTATCCGAATGATAAAAAAAGATGTGTGAGTGTGTAAGAGAAAGAAAGGGAGGGAGAGAGAGAAAGAGAGAGAGAGAGAGAGAGACTAAATATACGTATTAACATCCATCTTGTATAAAGTTCTGGTTTTGTGATTAAGCTTGCAGCTACTGTAGTTGGTAGGATTCTCAAATCTCAGGGAGGGTGGCTTCGTTTTCCAGTTAAAGTCGTTCCAGTTCATGTATCCCGATAATGCATGCCTCAGATTTTGTTACAATTTCTTTTCTCATTAAAATTTAGCAGTGTTCCTCTCTTTGATATTCTTCCCGAATCAATATATTTATAGAGTCAAACCAATTTAGCCGGGCTAGAAAATATTCACACTGGTTATCTGATCGTTGCATTAAATCAATTTAAAATTTAAAGAAATTCTGAAAAATCGGTAGCATTTCCTGCGGGGTTAGATACATAGATAGATAGGTTGATAGATAGATAGATAGATAAAGAGAGAGAGAGGGGGAAAGAGAGAGACGGGAGGGAGAGAAAGAGAGCAAGATCAACTGAGAAAGAGAGAGAGAGAGAAGAGGCAAGAGAGAGGAAGAGAGAAAGAGAAGAGAAAGAGAGAGAAGAGACAAGAGACAGGGAAAGAGAGAAGAGACAAGAGAGATAGGGAGAGAGAAGAGACAAGAGAGAGGGAGAGAGAGAAGAGACAAGAGACAGGGAAAGAGAGAAGAGACGAGAGATAGGGAGAGAGAAGAGACAAGAGAGAGGGAGAGAGAGAAGAGACAAGAGAGAAAGGGAGAGAGAGAAGAGAAAGAGAGAAGAGACAAGAAAGAGAGAGAGAGAAAGAGAGAGAGAGAAGGGAGAGAGAGAAGAGACAAGAGGAAGAGAGAGTGAAAGATGAGGGGAAGTAGATGGGGAGATGAATTTGTTAAAATAAATTATAAATTCCTCTCAGGCGTTAACTTATTGGATTTTATCTAAGCAACAATGATAGCAACACAAACAGCATCAGCACAGTTACCACCACCAACGCCACCGTCGTATTTGCCGCCGCTGCCAACATTGTCGTCATCATCATAACCATCATCATGTACATGTGCATGAATTATCCAATAGAAACAATATTTCAAACATTAATTTCATTTATTTATTGCTAATAACAACAACAACTACTACTACTACTACTACTACTACTACTACTACTACTACTACTACTACTACTACTTCTACTACTACTTCTACTACTACTACTACTACTACTACTAATAATAATAATAATAATAATAAAGCTTACTTTATCGGCCACAAGGGTCGTATAAATCTTTTAGGAAAATACAAAGCCAGTAGGGATTTACATAAGCACTTGTAAACAATAAATTAATTAGAATTAATAAGGAAATTCTCATACAAAATTCCTCAATACGTAGAATCACCACCCTGGGTACCAAAGTAGCTTACGACTCCCGAGTCACTCAGCACATCAAGAGTAACATGGAAAGTGCTTCTCTCTTCACCGTACTTTCCAGTCTACAGGCGCGTGCTTAGAGTGGATCCATTCACCGGCTCTCTTTTCGCTACATTTGCCCACGTTTTTAGAGGTTTACTAGGAAGAACTTTCGTGGCTAAGAGATGTTCACCTCACTGATGGCCATCGCATCTATATCTAGTGCCCTGATGACATTGGGTAAGTTGTCTAACTTCCATGGCGGTCTCTATCCACGTGCATTTATACTGTTTATTATAAGTACAAGGGAAACTACGAGAAGGGACCAACAATCTTATTTCTATGCAAAGACGAGTGTTGAGACTCTCCAGCTTTTTGCAGTCGTTTCTACAAGTAGTTCCTTGTATGGTCTGTTGTTAATATGTCTCCCTGATGTCACTTATCCGTTGGGACAGTTATTTCAGAAACGTGTGCTTTGTAGTATTTTGATGAATTTTTTGTAAGCTGGTGTACTATTTGTGAATGTAATGTTATGATTGTGATCGTGTTACGTTCATGCATGTGGTTCATTAGTACTAATGATTCTTTTTGTTCGTGTTGTGGAGCGTATGTTCTGATTTGTTGTGTATGTGAATTAGATAGTGTTACTAATCTACATTCGATGCCATTTAAGTTCTCCGTCACTTCAGCCACACGACCTGTCTGAGTGACCCAAAATAGAGAAAAGTGTGTCTTGGGGTTCTTGGTTTTGTTCTGTTGTTGATATATTTGTTGCCTTTTTTGGTGTCTTCTGTAGCTGTTGCTGGTACTTAAGTCTTTGATACGATGGTTATTTCGAAGTCAATAAATAAAGTATCAGTCAGATACTGGGGTAAAAGTAACATACTAACCACTACTACTAAAACTGTTGGCATTGCGCTAAAATTAGAACGAATTATTATTATTATTATATTATTATTATTATTATTATTATTATTATTATTATTATTATTATTATTATTTACTTAGTGCCGTTTCGCCCGGTTTTTACGTTCTGAGTTCAAATGCCGCTGAGGTCGATTTGCATTTATTTTATCCTTTCGGATTCGATAAAATACGTACCAGTCAAGCACTGGGATTGATGTAATGTACTAGCCCCTCCACCAAAATTATTATTAATTTACTCCTAATATAAAAATAGAGGAAATACCAGTTAAAAACAAACTACTGCTGAAGTATCTCATAAAAACAAGGTACGTAAAATGTGTCGAAGATCGGGCGACAGGCTGATCTACGACACAGTACCCTGTAACACTTTCAATTCCAAGTTGAAGCCAGTTCACAGTCCTTAGTTTTTAAACTTTATATCATTTTGAATCACGAACACTAGCATCGTTGGTTACATAATTCCAAGGATGCAATCATTGGTTCACTACATTTTGGTAATGACAAGAACCTGTCTCTCTGCTTCATAGAGAACAATTGTTTACCAGGAATATTCCGTGCAGACGATCTGTTTATCAATTTTCTTATGTAGATGATTACATTATTTTACGATATCTATCTATCTATCTACTTATCTATCTATCTATCTATCTATCTATCTATCTATCTATCTATCTATCTATCTATCTATCTATCTATCTATCTATCTATCTATCTATCTATCTATCTATCTAATCTATCTATTTGTCTGTCTGTCTGTCTGTCTGTCTGTTTATCTATCTATCTATCTATCTATCTATCTATCTATCTATCTATCTATTTATCTATTTGTCTGTCTGTCTGTCAATCTCTCTCTCTCTCTCTCTCTCTATATATCTCTCTTCTATCATTATATATATATATATATATATATATACACCCAAAATTACGGAATGGGGTAGATAAAATCCAGGCTGCATATGTTTCATAGCTAGCAGACACAAACGAGGGGTAGTAATGACCCAAACGAGGGGTAATCCGTTAGCTACTCGTCGGGCCAGAGATACCTTAATCAAATAAAGTTTACATTATAGTAAAGGGGTCCCATGTTAACTGGCAGGAGATATCGATAGAAGGTGCATATATATGGGTAAACACACATTTACACACACACACGAACGCATACATAGATACATATTTATCTATATAGAACTGCTATTTTCCCGTAGGGATGACATGGCTATCACAATTATCCATTCCTTCGTATGGTCCCGGATTCAGTCTCACTGCGTGGCACCTTGCATATGTTATTAGAATATCTGACATGGTTGGTTGCTGGAGATGTCCTTCATGTACTCGCTGCTCTCTTTCCAGGAACTAAGGTGGTGTATAGTCAAACTCACATTCGAAATATATCTGAGAATGCAGAGTGGCTTCATTTATATATTAATCTGTTTAGCAGAGATACTCAACTAGCCTCTACCCTTGAGAAACTGGTTTCTTTCCTAGAAAATCTTATAAGATTTCAAACAATTTTTACATCAGTTCGTTTCTATTTAAAGAATAATTTCAAACTAGACTTGTATTGACTCAGTTGTTTGGCTCCTTTTCCTAAATCAGTAATCGGTAGTAAGAGTGAACATTAAAACTATAGCAAAATAATTTATTGTATTCTATGCATTAGAACAACAGCAACAACAACAAAAACGAGATGATTGCCTGAAGATATCCTAGCTTAAAATGACGAAAAGTTGTTACTTTTAGAATACTCCTTAACTTATGAAACGATTGTTTCAGTATATGACCAACATTTATTTTAAAATCAATGATGTCCTTAGCAAGTAGATGTAGAAATGAAAATAATTACAACCAAGTAGTTTCCAGCTGGTCTAGAATTTTCGGTGCATTCAAGAATGTTGATAGAAAATCAGAATTATAAAAGAAAAGAATAACCTTCCTGCTGACTACCTTTCATTCATAATATCGTGAACTTTGCTGGAAACGCCAATTTTATTCATCTCTTTGAATTCTGGCCAATTTTTTTTATCGTTTTAAAACATATTTCGTGACTATAACAAGCAAATAGCGCAGCTGTAGGTGAAATGGCGCAATAAATACAACGCTTTTGTTACACGTTTGTCTGCTATTTGTTATTGCATCTCTAATATCACGAAGTTATCCCTGTGTCCAGTCGACGAAAACCTGACTAACAATTAGAAAAACAGGGTTTAGTACTAAAAGCATTTGCGGCCCAAATAGACAAGAAGAAATCAATAGATAACTGAATCAATATTAGGTCGTATTGGGGGCTAGTAGGATGCAAATTACCATTTATATTTAGTCATTGCTTCGTTGGCAAAGCCACGCAACTCTTAAATTGACTTGTCCATCCATGCATCCATGCATCCATGCATCCATCCACCACTCTCTCTCTATGTATGTATGTATATATGTATGTATGTATGTATGTATGTATGTATGTATGTATGTATGTATGTATGTATGTATGTATCTATCTATCTATCTATCTATCTACCTATCTATCTATCATATAAAAAGAGAGAGAGAGAGACATTGGCGAAACAAAAGTATTTTGAAGGTCAAATGATTATGGATCAAATATATATTTATGAAAATAAAGTTCCTTCCTGAACTACAGGCTGGAAAGGCCGGTTCTCCAGACTCTGCGGCGCATATACTATTCCGCTGGACGGAACGCGCGTCAGTCACAGGATAAATCCGTTTTGCCAACTGAATAGACTGGAGGCTCAAAAAAATTGCTTTGCTTAAGAACAAAACCCATCAACCACCCAAGAAATCGAAACCACAATCTTACGACATAAAGTTTAATTCTCTAGCCATTCAGTCACGCATCTCCATCCCCCCCCCCACATATATATACAAACATATATACACACACACATATATATATATATTATGAGTTATTTATGCTATCATCCGTTAAGTACATATATTTGGGTTGCAAGCTAGTAAGGCGTCCTTCTGAGTGTATGACTGTGTATATATGGTGAGGATCTTTACAGGGATATTCAGATAGCCATATTTTGAACAACTTCTATATAAACCCAAAAAATATGAGACGAAATCAAGTTCGCTCCAATTTTGCCATAGTTTTCTTAAACCAAATTAACATCGCTCGCATCTCCATAAAAACCTGCTGCACAGGGCCAGCAGTTTTTGATGGGAGGGAGACATCAATTACATCGATACCAGTACTTCACTAATACTTATTTTATCGACCCCGAAAGGAGGAAAGTTGAAGTCGACCTCATCAGAATTTGAACTCATTTCGCCCAGCGTCTTAATGCTAGCTCGCCGCCTTAATGCTGGTTTCAAAATTTGGCACAAGTTCAGCAATTTCGGGAGAGGTCAAATAGAATCATCATCACGCCGGACAATATGCCTAGCGGCATTTTGTTCGTCTTTCCGTTCTGTCTTTCATCTTTTCGGGGTCAATAAAATAAATACCCTCTAAGCACCGAGGTCGACTGGCACTCTCATACTGTAGGCCTTGTACCTATAGTAGACATGAATATTAATAGGATGAAGGCCAGCTACAGTTGCATAACAGATTTCTTGATTCCACAGCCAATAGAAAGAAGAGATCTTTCCAGTTCGAGCGGCACTTAATTATCCTTTCCTTTATGTAATTTCCGCCATCTTCCTCTCAACGGTATCTGTATTTGTGTATTTCTATTTTTTGTATTTTCGAAATATCTTTTATCGAATGGATAACAGTGCAACAGATGTTTGAACATTTGTTTATAAATATGATCCTTGCTATAACTATACTTTCATACATCCAGAAGGATGCTTTACCACTCCATATGCTAATATGTCTTGAGTTTAAAGGCTAATAATCCACTCTACTGCAGGAACAAGGCCTGAAACCTTGGGTAAGGGGATAGTCGATTATATCGATTCTAATGCTCAACTGGGATCTATTTCATCCTCCCCGAAAGGGTGAAAGGCAAACTCAACCTCGGCAGGAGTTGAATTCAGATCGTAAATCCTAATGAAATGCCGTTGAGCGTTTTATCCGGTGTGCTGACCATTCTAGCGGCTCTCCAGCTTAGTTTAAAGAATAATAACACTAACGAATATTAATTCAATCGGTTCATTATAGAATCAATTCCAGCTGCGTTAAGTGTCCCAGATGTGACTCGTGTCGCTCAAGAATGCATAACATTCAGCCACGACATTTTGAATGAATTCCGGCAGCCACTCCTATCGGTGTGTACTGGGAAATTTCCGAACATTATAAAGTAATAAATCAAAATCGTCTAAAATAATTTATTTCCTTTAATAAAGTTTCAGTACCCTGAAAGGTGGAAAGAAGTGTGAAGACAAAAACAACAAAACCTTTCAGTATTCATCAATAATATGTTCCATTAAATAATGGAGAATTTTCTTTCTAACGAGAGATTTGTACTCATGGTACTAAAAAGGGGAGGTCACCATGGAATGACACATGACATTATACTAAACTATCAAGCGAATAACGCGGTACAGTTTAATAAACGGATCTGGGAAGCATTGCGTATTGTATATATCATCAACCTGTTTACACACACACAGAGACACACACATGTGTGGGTGTGTGGGTATATATATAAGCAAACATATACACATACGTACATACATATATACATCTATGTATATGTGTGTGTTTATATATATATATATATATATATATATATATAAATTACTAATAAATGATCAAAGTACATTAAAAAAATGATATTGAATGTCATTCGACACCCACCTAGCATTAACATCCAATATAGCAATGTAACACACTCCTCGATACGATTTGATATGGGAATTAAGTGCAAGAATATGGACAATTTACAAATGAATTATATATTGATTCTCCTGGGAAACATCCAGTTGGAGTGTAATATATTTTCATATTGGTTGGATACAATTATACGTAATTTGAGGATAAGAGCGCTCAATGTCGGTAGTAGGGTAATCATGAATACACTTGACTTGTAAAAGTTAATTTGTTCTTACTTTTATGATTGAAAATTAGCCTCTACGTTTATGTTGATTACTGTACGTATATGTATTTCTAGTCAACAGAGATTCTCAAAATAGAAAACACTTACTAGCGGTCAAATTACTCAAACTTAGACTCCGATGTGTTTACGGGGGACTAATTCTGCGGAGTATAGGAAAAAAAGTGGCCATTATAAGAGGCAACAAGTAGAGGAGGTATGGAGGCAATTATGCGGATAAACAAATTAAATATCAGTTTGATCTATTAATATAAACAGCTATATATTTACACCTAAATGTTCATCGTGTGAAAGATTTCCGTCTTTGCTTTCTCTCGTTTTGTATATCAAACCAAAGCGGTTTTTAATTTATTCAACTGCATAATTACCTATATATGTTATTGTATATATGTATGTGTATTATATATATATATATATAGATATATATATATATATGTATATATGTATGTATATATATATATATATATATATATATATATATATATATATATATATTATATACATATATATATACATATATATATATATATAATATATATATATTATATATATTATATATATATATATACACACACACATGTATATATATATAGTATTATTTATATGATTATTTGAGTGAACGTCATGCATCCTTTTCCAAGTAGGTTTATCTTAAATTTTTTGATGCGACTCTGCTCTATACTATTTTATCCTTCATCTTTTTCTCCCTTGAACCATTTTCTATCTGTCTGTCTGTCTGTCTCTCTATCTCTTTCTCTTTTTTCTGTCTCTCTCTCACGCTCGTTGCTCACACGTGACCATCGTCCATCTTTTTTTCCTAGCGTGATCACCTTTCTTTTCCTTCAGAACTGTCCTAAGGCCTCGACGTATTCTACCTATCTTTTCTCTTTTCAAAGAAAATATTTCTCCACCGTTCGCTTTTTTTACCTTCCTCCTGGTCTAACGACCCTCCATGTTTCTTTTCATTATGTTTCCTTTTATATCGCCACTGTTCATACCAAATTATATTTTGGTATTAATGGGAGCAACTGTCTTCGAAGACTCATATTGCTGTTCAGTGCTCGAAATGAGGAGTAGAGAGACAGTCGATAACTGATGAAGTGTCTCTCTTTACGTTACTTGTCTTGTTTTCCATTTATTTCTCTCGTTGTTTGCTTATAAAACTCATTTGTTTTCGTATTTCATGTTGTTTACAGTTGTTGATGTTCCGTACCCATATATGCATATGTATGTATGTATATTATTATTATTATTATTATTATTATTATTATTATTATTATTATTATTAATTATTATCATCATCTCATCATCATCATCATTATTATTATTATTATTATATTATTATTATTATTATTATTATTATTATTATTATTAATTTATTATTATTATCATCATTAATTATAATTATAATTATTATTATTATATATTAATACTATTATTATTATTATTATTATTAATACCATTATTATTATTATCATCATAATAATTATTATTATCGTTATTATTATTATCATTATAATTATTATTATTATTATTATTTGATTGTGCGCCACGCATCCATTTCTAAGTAAGTTTATCTAAATTGTTTTGATACGACTTTGTTCTATACTCTTTTCTCCCTCATCTTTTTCTCCCCTTCACCGTTTTCTATCTGTCTGTTTGTCTGTCTGTCTCTGTCTCTCTTTCCCTTTCTCTTTTTCTATCTATCTCGTTGCTCACACATAGCCATCGTCTATCTTTCTTTTCCTCATGTGATCATATTTCTTTTCCTTCAGGACTGTCCTAAGGACTCGACATATTCTACCTCTCTCTTCAGTCTTTTCCCTTTTCAAAGAAAATATTTCTCCAGTGTTCACTATTTTAACTTCGTCCTAGTCTAACGACCCTCCATGTTTGTTTTCGTATTGTTTCCTTGTCCTGTTTTTGTTCGCAACTTTGATCCTCAATAAATCCGAAATTTTAATTTGGTACTTTTGGGAGCAACTGTCATGAAGACTCATATTCTCGTTCAATGCTCGAAATGAGGAGTAGATAGACAGCTGACAACTGATGAAGGGTCTCTCTTTATGTTACTTGTCCTCTTTTCCATTTATTTCTCTCGCTGTTTGCGTATAGAACACATTTGTTTTCGTATTTCATGTTATTTACAGTTGCACGTGGCTCAGTGGTTAGAGCGTCGAGCTTACGATCGTGAGGTTGTGAGCTCGAATCCCAGACCGGGCTGCGTGTTGTGTTCTTGAGCAAGACACTTTATTTCACGTTGCTCCAGTTCACTCAGCAGTAGAAATGAGTTGCGACGTCACAGGTGCCAAGCTGTATCGGCCCCTTTGCCTTTCTCTTGGACAACATCGGTGACGTGGAGAGGGGAGACCGGTATGCATGGGCGACTGCTGGCCTTCCATAAAAACAACCTTGCCCAGACTTGTGCCTCAGAGGGTAACTCTCTAGGTGCAAACCCATGGTCAGTGTCTGACCGAAGGGGGTCAAAAAAATATATATATGTTAATAGATTTTAGGGAAGCAAAAAAAATTCTAGAAAAATTCTAGAAAAATGTCCGCTACCAGTGGTCTAGCGAGAAGGAAACAATAGTATATAGACTATATAATATACATTTAAGTACATAAGAGATGGCCATAATGGGACATCTGACTCACTAGAAAGAGCAGTTAAACTCCAAACCACTGATAGTTGTAATTCTGAAAGGGAAAGAGAAATAAAAACGTTTACCCTATCTTTCCTGGACTATGCATAGTTCCGGCAATCTTTTGTAAATAAAATAAAATTATTTTAATTTACAAATGGCGTTGCCATCTTCAGCAGGAAGCCAAGGCTAACATATAGGCACGACGCGATAAGGACCATGCCTCGAGTCTATATGCTATAACTTTTCAAAATCCACCACGCTCGCGCGATTTTTTAGCAGTAAATATAACTGCCGATTTTATTTCAAAATTAGCCAAAAAATCCTTTTATCATTAATTAATAAATTTTAGGGCAGCAAAAAAATTTCTAGAAAAATTCTAGAAAAATTCTCCGCTACCATCTCTTATGTATTTAAATGTATATTATATAGTCTATTGACTATTTTTTCCTTCCCGCTAGACCACTGGTAGCGGAGAATTTTTCTAGAATTTTTTTTGCTACCCTAAATTTTATTAATTAATGATAAAAGGATTTTTTGGCTAATTTTGAAATAAAATCGGCAGTTATATATACTGCTGAAAAATCGCACGAGCGTGGTGGATTTTGAAAAGTTATAGCATATAGACTCGAGGCATGGTCCTTATCGCCTCGTGCCTATATGTTAGCCTTGGCTTCCTGCTGAGATGGCAACGCCAATTGTAAATTAAAATCATTTTATTCCATTTAAAAAAGATTGCCGAAACTATGCATAGTACAGGAAAGATAGGGTAAACGTTTTTATTTCTCTTTCCCTTTCAGAATTACAACCATCAGTGGTTTGGAGTTTAACTGCTCTTTCTAGTAAATCAGATGTCCCATTATGGCCATCTCTTATGTATTTAAATATATACACAAAAATTTTTATAATTAGGCGTATAATTATAATTAGTGTTCAACAAAAAATTTGCCTCACCACATACCGAAATTTAGAAATAGCAGTTAAAACTAGCTATTTCTCTACCATAAGAAAATCTCCCAAACAACAATACTCAACAACCCAAAGAGAAAAAAATAACGAATCCACCCGGATTTGATTAACTGTAGACGCGTTTCGGAGTTAGATAGATGTGAAAAATGTAAAAACCACATTTCCACTCTATCATTCTCGCTCTTCAGTACAGTAATTCAAGATTTTAAATTTGAGAGCAAATGTAAAAATTAAACATACTTATCTGACCAAGCGTCGTCAGACAACATACATCTAAAACCCAGTATTTCCGAATTCAAACAGACGAATGAGATCTCGTATGAATGAAAGGCATGGACTCGGTGGGTTTTCAACTCAAACCTCAAAAAGGTATTTCGTATGACTCTCTAAGACTCTGTCCCAGTACCTTTAAAAAGACGGTACGATTACGGTTGGAAAAGTCATTATAAAACCACTTATTCCGCCGAGTTCGAGTTTGCCTATCATCTTTCGCGGTCGATAAATTAAGTATCAGTTGCGTACTGGGGTCGATCTAATCGACTGGCCCCTTCCCCAAATTTTCGGGCCTTCTGCCTAGAATAGAATAGAAACTACTTGATCTGTGTTGACCTGAGCCGAAATAGCAACAATAAATAAAAAAGAATCCAACAACACCAACAATAAACAAGCATGAGAGTGTCTACCTTCTCAGTGAAACTATTCTATTGTAGCAGCCAAATTTCTCTTAAATCGTACCCTAATGTCCTGAAAAGGAAATTAGTATATTGGAATGCTCCAGCTGAAAGCCTCTGATCACAAGTCTTTTTGCTGAAATTGCATTGAAAAGGCAAAAAAACAAAACAAAAAAAACCCACCACCACAACCACCACCAAAGTAGTAGAAGTAGAACAACAGTGACAACAACAACAACACAAAAGTCAAATTAAGTCCAGCACCTGCTGCCTCGGTGACAAAGCATTTAAAGATGGCTGCATTGCAGCATGCTGTATCTATAGCAACAATGCTGATTGCTACAAGAGCTACAGGTGTCGTTTAAAACATTTAACTGTTATCCCTTTTTATTTCTCTCTATTCATCCATCAGCAACATATATCATGCAGTTTTGTAATACAAGTTCTCAAACATATATACATAAATAGTTGCATATCATAGACTAAGAAAAGCGAGAGGCCGGTAGGGATGCGGCCAGGTATGTTGTTAGACTCTCTCATAGGTCCAATAGTTCCAGAAATCCACCGTCCTCATATCGAAAGAATGCAAGGCAAAGTTGATCTCAGAGGGATTTCAAATAAGCTTCCAGAATGTTGGTAAAAATGTAAAAAATATTCCACCTAACGCTCTAACGATTCTGCTATTCTGCCTTATATGTGTATGCGTCTTTGTGTGTTTATGTGTGTGTGTGTGTGCATGCGCGCACGCCTATGTGTACGTGTTTGTGTGCGTGTTTGTGTGTGTGTGTGTGCGCGCGCGCGCTCGTATATATATGTATATATACATATGTAAAAGTGTATATATATATATATACCAACAAGCGTTAAGGAACAGAGTATATATATATATATATATACACACACATACATATATATATATATATACATACATACAATTACACACACACACACACACTCACACATACACATACGAGGGGAGTTAAAAAATTATCCGCACTATCGCCATAACGTATCTTTATTATTGTCATAGTACTTTCTGCACCTGCGTGCTTATAGTTTACTATTGTAATCAGGTGATCGAAGTTTGACCCTGATCGCGCCACTTTTCGTTCTGGCTTTACAGTGTAAATATGGCGGCTCCACTAGCAATGTGCAGCAAAGCAGAAAATAGAGCAGTGATCCGATTTCTCTGGTCAGAAGGTGTGTCAGGTGCTGAAATTCATCTGAGACTTTTAGCACAATACGTGGCCAGTGCAGAACTGCGTAGAAGTGTGTATGAGTGGATCGAGGAGTTTAAAAGTGGCCGGACAAGCGTGACGCACGAATAGGGAGCAGGACGCCCGTCAACCTCCAACACTGACAAGAAGAATCAGCAAGCTCGAGAGATGGTAAAGGTAAATCGGTTCACTATTGCCATCTCTCGGATTACTGCTCATTGTACTTCTATATATATATATATGTGTATATATATATATTTTCTTTATTACCCACAAGGGACTAAACATAGAGGGGACAAACAAGGACAGACATAGGGATTAAGTCGATTACATCGACCCCCAGTGCGGAACTGGTACTTAATTTATTGACCCCGAAAGGATGAAAGGCAAAGTCAACCTCGGCGGAATTTGAACTCACAACGTAACGACAGACGAAATACCGCATATTGGACGACCACTTAGTGGTTATCCCTTATTATACGCATATATATATATATATATATATATAAATCCTTATGCAATTCATTCCCGTTTTCTGCAATCGATGTTCAAATCCTGCCATGATGAATTTTGTCTTTCGTTAGGGACTGGTATAGATTATTTCTTTCTCTCTCTGTCACTCTCTCAAGAGCAAAATGAGTCACATTACACTTTGGAAACTGACGTGTAAACTACTCAGCGTACATTTCACCAGAAACGATTGAAACTAAGTTGAACGTGAAAAAGCTGAAATGAAAGAAGAAATAAATACTGGAAACCTTCCCGAAAGGGATGCTGTGTAGTACAGTAAGAAAGGAAATATAAGGAATCAAATATAAGGAATCAAAAGGAATCATAACTATCGAAGTGCTGGTCAAAAACAGGCTTCAAAATACTAAGATTTAAACACATAATGTAAAATTTAACCTTAAACGTTAAATTACATTAAAAGTTTTTAAATAAGAAAACCTTATTATTTGCAAGCTACATCTTAAGCAAATAATAATTCGTAATCTGAGCTAAATTCTTTAGTCGTATTAAAAAGTAGCTACGCGGAACTTCACGTGACGATGGTAAGAATTTTCAGTTTTCTGTTTGGTTACTTTTATAGTTATTAATCCTCAATTATATCTTGGATTTAAATTTTGGCACAGGGTCAGTAGTTTGGTGTGCATGTGTATGAGGCGGGGCAGGGTGTTGGTAAATCGATTACATCGACCCTTGTACACAACTGGTACTTATTTTATCGACCCCGAAAGGATGAAAGGCAAAATCAACCTCGGTGGAATTTGAACTCAGAATGTAACGACGGACGATATGTCGCTAAGCATTTTGCGCAGCGCGCTGACGCTTTTGTCAGTTCTCCGTCTTAATCCTCAGTTACGTATTAAATACTTCCCTTCATATTTGTGCGTGGTTATGTGTATCTGCTAATGTATTTGCATGTGCTAGTGTGTGTGTGTATATTTGCGTGTATGTGTGTTTGGGTGTGTATGTGTGTTTGGGTGTGTGGTATATAATATGTATATCACTTATACATACACACGCAGACACAGACACACACACACACACACACACACACACACACACACACACACATATATATATATATCATATATCATATTATATCATATTATAACCTTTGATTGTATATATCTCTCGCTATATATATATATATATATAATTTATGTGAAATAGAAAGATGAATAATCTTGTAGTAGATTAATCAAAAGTTTAACCGATACCTTAGTAGCAAAAATCACAGCAGTAAACAGCACGGTTGGAGGTACAACCATATGGTGTTGCAACCGTGCGTTGGTGCGGATAATTGAAATTAAAACATTATTGGTGAATTGAAGAAATGGGCTCTTAGGAGCATAGTTCGATTTGTTTTTGCTCCGCCTCTGTTCTGTTTTTGTTTTTCCAACGAATTTCCTATTTTCTTCCTGAAGAGAAAGACACAATATGGTCCCATTATTCAATCGGATTTTGGTAATTTGTGCCTTTCGAAACACGTGTAGAATGAAATAAAACGATTTCTGTTCAATCTGCGTTCAGCTCCATTTCTTCAATTCACCAATAATGTTTTATATAATATATATATATATATATATATATATAATATATATATATATATATATATATATATATATATTATATATATATATATGTATATATATATGTCTATATAAATATATATATGTATATATATATATATATATATATATTATATATTATATATATTATATATGTATGTTATGAGAGATAGATAAAGAGAGAGAGAGAGAGAGAGGAGAGACATATTATATAGATATAAACTTACACATCTATATATATATATATATATATATATATATATATATATATATATATGTATGTATATTGAGAGATAGATAAAGAGAGAGAGAGAGAGAGAGAGAGACATATTATATAGATATAAACTTACACACATACATATGCGCATACATACATACACTCATACACACGTGTGTGTGTATGTGTGTGTGTTGACAACATACTGTGTCATTTATGCGTGATTATCTAGCATAGTCGCGTCATAGAGCAATGAAATGTCAAAACCTTTCATTCTTGAGATGTTTGTGGCAATGAATGTGTTTGTAGTGTTCACTATACGTGTTTGTGTGAAGGAGATAGCAACAGAAGTGGAAGTGGTGATGGTGATGATGGTGGCGCTTCCTGGTGGAAACCGTTATAATGATAGTGATGATGCTAGTGGCGTTAATGCAGTATTGGTGATGTTGGAGTTGTTGCACCAGCAACATCTAGGAAAGTTATAAAGTAAAGATGTACGAGCAAGTTATCTTACTTGTAAGCGTAGAAAAGAAGAGGCAGCTGATATTATATTTTATTTCTTTACTACCCACAAGGGGCTAAACACAAAGAGGACAAACAAGGACAGACAACGCATTAAGTCGATTATATCGACCCTAGTGCGTAACTGGTACTTATTTAATCGACTCTGAAAGGATGAAAGCAAAGTCGACCTCGGCAGAATTTGAACTCAGAACGTAGCGGCAGACGAAAGACTGCTAAGCATTTCGCCCGGCGTGCTAACGATTCTGCCAGCTCGCCGCCTTTAGCCGATATTATATTTGTAGTTAGATAAATATAAACCAACCCCACCACCTATTATCAAAAGGAAAAGAATCCCCAGTGAACTTTCTGCATTGTCACTCGGTCTGCTAGCAATAAGCAGCCAAGTATATTTCAAATCGCCCTTATCTCCAGTCATATTGTGGACCTAACCCTGTTACCCGCCACCGAATATAGCTTGGTGACATGTGGAAATGGTTCTGCTAATTGTTTTAGTTGACTCTGTAGTCGCGAGTAGACGCAAGCATAACTCACTTCCTTCATTGTTGACCCAGTGTGTGACAGCTGTAGGGAAAGACGGCTGTATAAATACACTGACAGATGCTTAGTAAAAGCGAGTAGAATGGAGCAACGTGAAATAAAGCATCTTGCTGGGGGATGCTATGCATCATCCTGCCAAGGAAACGAACGCACCACGTCGTGCTCGTGAGCCGAACGCCCTACCCACTTGGTCATACCTTAAGCATAAAAAAACAACTCAGATATTGCTGTCATAGATATAAAATTGAAAGGGCAGTGATGGACGGAGCTAGTCTGAACAAACTTAACTATAATGACATCATCATCAGCAACAGCAGCAGTAGCAGCAGCAAAGGTCATGAAATCATCAGAGCAAACGAACAAACGAGTATGTAAAACATGAAATATATCAATCCACATTTATTACGCGCATGCGCACACATATATTGGTATATATACATATATATATATGTATGTATGTATGTATGTGTATATATATATAGTAATAAGCTTTTGTAGCCACATGGTAGAAACGGCGGTAAGGGATTAGTATCTGTACACTCATATATTATTATTCATTTGTTTCTGTGTATATATATATATATATATATACAAGGTGTCATCATACCACTTTTCTCCTCCTTTGTACGGCCACACCTCGAATACTGCTGCCCACTGTGGTCTCCCCATACAAGACAAAACATCTCGAGGATTGAATCACCCCAGAGGGCACTCACTAAACGAATTGAAGGCATGGCTGCTCTCGATTATTGGGACCGCCTTAAAGCCTTGAAACTCTACTCTCTCCAGCGTCGCCGTGAACGTTAGCTTCAAGGTTCATCCTAGACTGGGACCACGGGCCATACGTCCCCTGCCCAATTCAAGATCACAGCATACATGTACACTGCAACATAATTTCTTTTCCTCAACAGGCCCTGCCCTATTTAACATTGTCCCGAAAGAGATCAAAGAGGAAAAGGATCCCATCAGCTTTAAACGGAGTCTGGATAGATTCCTTCAAGGAATACCAGATAAGCCACCCATAATTGGATACAACTCACCCAACAAAAGCTCACTACTTGAATGGACCATAAACAAAACTTGACTTAAACAAGATTTAGATAATCCTATCAGGTGGTGCTATTAAGTTAGACATGGCCTGGACCAATCTTTGGTCGAAACATCTAAGTTTATCTAAGTTTATATATATATATATATATATAATATATATATATATATATATATATATATATATATGTATAGGCGCAGGAGTGGCTGTGTGGTAAGTACGAGGGGCGTTCAATAAGTAATGCCCCTGAGCCACTTCCCATAGCAGTAGAGCAACGAAACTTGGCACAGTTATTAGTCTTTTTATACACATGAACCACCCAGAGTTACGCATTTCTCCCATCGTTTGATGCAGCTCTGGAGACCGTTTTTGTAGAAGACCCCAGTTTGGTCCTTCAACCACGACGTGACTTCAGAAATCAAGGCTGCATCATATGGGAAACGCTTTCCTTTCAAAAACAACTTCATGGCTGGGAAGAGGTGAAAAGCAGAAGGTGCAAGGTCAGGAGAGTAGTTCATATGGGAGAGGAGTTCATAGCGGCACGCCTGTGTTTCTGATCTGGCGAAACGCGAGTTGTGGACCGGAGCGTTGTCCTGCAGGAGGAGGATGCCTTTGCTGATCTTGCCCCGCCTCTTGATTTTGATAGCTTCTCTTAATTTCTTCAAAAGTGAAGCATAATAGGCTCCTGTAATCGTGGTACCCTTTGCCAGGAAATCTGTCATCACTACTCCGTCCTGGTCCCAGAAGACTGTGAGCATGACCTTGCCAGCGGAGGGCTGCACCCTTGCCTTCTTTGGAGGAGGTGAGTCACGGTGCTTCCACTGAATTGACTGGGGTTTGGTCTCTGGATCATAGTGATGGACCCAGGTTTTATCCTGTGTAATCAGTCTTCTGAAAAATTTTGACTCATCTTCTTGGCACATCTCCAAATTCATCCTCCAGCACTCGACGCGTTCTTGCTTCTGGAAAGGTGTGAACAACGGGGGAATCCATCTGGCAGACACCTTTTGCATATGCAAATGGTCATGAATGATAGTTTCCACAGACCCGGTACTAATCTTGACCTCATGGGCTATTTGGCGAATAGTTATGCGTTGATCTTCCAAAATGGCAGCCTCAACTTGACGGACAGATGCCTCATCAATGGCAGAAGGGGGGACCAGATCTGGGAGTTGTTTCCACAGAGTTCCGACCATGTTTGAATTCACGATGCCAGCGTTTTACAAGGTCATATGATGGGGCATCATCACCATAAGTTACTTTCATTTCATCAAAAGTCCCCCATGGTGTGCGCCCTTTCAAATACAAAAACCAGATCACTGCTCGACACTCAACAGGCTCCATTTCACACTTGACTTAGTTCAAACACTTGTAAATCAGAACTACAATTAGTTCAGAGCTGTAATTTGCCACTTAATCTATAGAGATATAAATAATTGCACATGCAAAATTTCAGCTAGATCAAACAACTGCAAGTGGGTCAGAGGCATTACTTATTGAACGTCCCTCGTAGCTTGCTTACCAACCACATGGTTCCGAGTTCAGTCCCACTGCGTGGCATCTTGGGCAAGTGTCTTCTGCTATAGCCTCGGGCCGACCAATGCCTTGTGAGTGGATTTGGTAGACGGAAACTGAAAGAAGCCTGTCGTATATATGTATATATGTATGTGTGTGTATGTGTTTGTGTGTCTGTGTTTGTCCCCCTAGCATTGCTTGGCAACCGATGCTGATGAGTTTTTGTCCCCGTCACTTAGCGGTTCTGAAAAACAGACCGATAGAATAAGTACTAGGTTTACAAAGAATAAGTCACGGGGTCGATTTGCTCGACTAAAGGCAGTGCTCCAGCATGGCCGCAGTCAAGTGACTGAAACAAGTAAAAGAGAAATAAAAGAGAATATATATATATATATATATATATATATTATATATATATATATATATATATATATATATATATATATATATCTGTTTATGCAGTCATTGACTTATTTTATTCGTTAATTTGTATCACTCACACATAAGTTTGCAATCGTTTAACAAATAGATATAACTGAATGTTCATTGGCTGATGTTTGTCGTTTGTATATCCTCTTCATTTTATTTGCCTTATATATATATATACCTTGGTTTCGTTTCCAGTATAATCAGAAGGCAGAACCTTAAGGTGGAATGGAAAGTTATGATGCTTATGCCTTTTACTTTAAACTTTCACCAGCATAAATGAAATTGTTTCCGTTAGGAATCGAAACCACTTCGTGTGTCTTTGTATTCTTTGGGAGCTTACTACTCGCTTTAGAGTGCTTCCTTCAATATTATTCAGTTCCTCACGTATTTACAGAAAATTAGTTTCTCACCTGGTAAGATTCCTTTTTTTAAAGAACAACAAAATAAAATAAAATAGAGAAAAACCAGCAAAGTATAATTGAATTTATTTTGAAAAAACCATAAGTCCAAAAACATAATAAAATCCCCGCAGCCCCTTAAAGAATGGAGATGTCGGCTTTCGGTAAACATCGATAATATTGAATTCATAATTAGACCGAATGAAATAATAACCGGTTAGAAATACACTGAAGCACAAATACACAAGGGCAGCAGAAAGAAATTCTCTCACTAAACGTTCGATAACTAATTGTTCTTTTGTTCTTTGCCACTATAATACAATGTTCCAGTTGATTACTCAAAATAATTTCGTTGGAACAAATATCGAATGCGTATTGTTCTGCCTCGTAGATTCTTCTTCTTTCGTTTCGTTTCTCTTTGTGTAGTTTTATTTCGTTGATTCGCGATGATTATGGAAGGAAATGTTATATACATAGACACATACATACTTACATACATATGAACATGCATACATATATACGACCATACATTCATATGAAGCAAGTATAAATAAAAGAAATCGTCTAATTAAATTTGAAACAAATTAACAGTAGTCAGAAACTACATAACTTGGAGATAATTATGGAACATGCTATTATTTATTTGTTAGTATCTGCGCTGTGTTGTAATTTACGCAGTCAATCATTTGATTGCAATCGCATGGATTGAGAAAACCCACGAGAAATATGTTGTTAGCTGTGAATGGATAAACGAAACAGCAGTGGGTAAGGAGTTATTGTACTTTTACAAAGACGCTCCCATGCTTGAACACACTCACACACAATCTCCATACATGTACAGAAAGCAAAGTTATGAAAGGCAATGTTGCAGGTGTTGATATACATGGCCGTATGGGGTCCAACAGCTATTATGCGTTGATGTATGAATATCTTGTAAAAGTTATTGCGGACTGCATTGCAGCAATTGGATATTATTTGTTTGCATAACTCACCTTTACCGGATCTATTACGCCTTTGCATTGTAAGCTAGGTTTTTCGCATTGATATGAGTTATACCCAGATATTTTCTGTTTTCACTCTATAGAGGAAGTTGCAAATAGTTATGACAGACGTAGGTGTGTGATGGAAGTAAACGCTTTCGATTACATAAATTCTAACATATTCAAGATATTATATTGGCATTATCGCATTACAGGATAATAGGTATTTTGTTATTTATCTTTATGGAACTGGCCATAAAGTACAGCCAGTTGTCGTTCGCAAGCGAATATGGTTTAGTAGTATGTACTATATTTTCGCTAAATGTTTTAGGTGCCTATGTAGCCAGCAGCGACAAAGAAACTCTCTCAACTCCTCACCTTTGACCCAGCGAACAATCTAGCATTTGACTACTCGAGTAGGAGATGGCTGCACCAGCACTCAGCTGATATTCATTATCTCTAAGTAGACTGGAGCTGCGAGAAATGAAGAGCCTTGCTGAAGGACGCCACGCGTTTCCTTGTCCAGGAACTGAACTCACTGCCAATGTGGCACGCATTTTCACACTTATAGGAATAGTACGTTCTCAAATCATTCCCCCTCTCCCTCTCTCTCTCTCTTCTCTCTCTCTCTCTCTATATATATATATATATATATTATATATATATATATACTTATTAACCATCCTTGAGGTGGGTGTATCTACAATTTTTAGTGATATATGCACAGGATAAGTTTTCAGTATGGCAGAAAAACGACAACTAGATGTATAAATACTCACCCTTTTCATATTTGCCAACAAAGTAACCTCGGTACGGTCCTACTACTCATTATAGATGACTGTAAAATTCTATCGATTACACTCATTTACCCTTAAAAAGGGATCCATACACTGGATAATGCATTACTAATTCCTGCATATACAAAAACTGATTTGGTCATGGTTGGATGGTCCGTGATCATAAGTCTGTACGATTCTAGCGGAACTAGAGCAAATCATCTTTAGCAACAGTTTTAATAATTTTATATATAAAGTATTGCATGATTTGTGTAACAACTACAAATGTCAGCTGCGTATGAAGATGTTTGTACATCAATAAAAACTGCCATGAAGAACCAAATGCAAGTAAATGTTCCGTTGCTATTCTTAAACACACACACACACAAGTACACATAAACACACACACGCACACACGCACACACACACACACACACACACACGCACACACACACACACACACACACACACACACACACACACACACACCCCTACACACTTATCGCAATCTTCGTCTTCTAATTCCATTCATATCTAGGAATCCTCATGCAGTTATTTATCGATTCCGGTCCACAACCCAGGAAGGATGAAACGTAAATTCATCCTTCTCTCTTTTCTTTTTCTTTACTTGTTTCAGTCATTTGACTGCGCCCATGCTGGAGCACCGACTTTAGTCGAGCAAATCGACCCCAGAACTTATTTTTTGTAAGCCTAGTACTTATTCTATCGGTCTCTTTTGCCGAACCGCTAAGTTACGGGGATGTAAACACACCAGCATCGGTTATCAAGCGATGCTGGGGCGAGAAACATACACACACACACACATATACGACGAGCTTCTTTCAGTTTCCGTCTATCAAATCCACTCACAAGGCTTTCGTCGGCCTGAGGCTATAATAAAAGTTTCCCAAGATGCCACGCAGTGGAACTGAACCTGGAACCATGTGGTTTGTAAGCAAGCTACTTACCACACAAAACAATGCATTTTCTCCGATTTTGCCAATCCAGCATCTGACGGAGGAGGTTTACAGAAGAAAACCTTCGTTAAATAGTATAGGTATTCCTTGGAATACGCAGGTATGTGCTGCCCACCAGCTACATAGCACGAGAGAGAAAAAGGAAGGGAACTTACGGAGAAAGAGTGAGAGAGAGAGCGAGTGAGTGACAGAGAATTTATTTCAATATGTATTCTCAACACCTAATTGAACCATGAAGATTTAATTGGTCCCATGTCACTTTAACATAGAATTCATTCTGTCAGGCAAAGCAACACTATCCATAGACCACGGTTTTCTATTCGTATAACTAATCATTGCAGTGGACATGTCATAGATATGGAATTCTCTTTATAGCAACAAGCGTTACGTTCTGAACAAACTGTCATTATCAAGTATCTTGACGTCGTTACATATCATTAAAAGATATCATGCTGCACACACACACACACACACACACAATGAAATGATACTAGCCTACAGACAAATGGTTTCTGTTATATTAGTTTGAGTTACTTTCCGAAAAGTAAAACTATCTGGAAATTTCCACACGAGCTCAAGTTATAAGACTATGTATTTGAGAAATTTTCTTCATATGTTCGTGTGTGTGTGTGTGTGTCCCCGTCGGTATGTGCGTGTGTGTGTATGTGTGCTGTGTGTGCATGTGTGTGTGTGTGTATACACAAAGAAAAAATGAGAGAGAGAGAGAGAGAGAGAGAGAGAGAGAGAGAGAGAGACTGTGGGGGAGAAAGATATATTTATGTATATACATACAGACGCGCACTCCTGCATGTACACACATAAATACACAAGCATAAAAGGAATGAACACTGACTGCAAATACCTCGATTTTGCTAAAGCGTTTCATAAAATTGTTCATAGAATCATCTGCCATAGGCTAACCAATCTTGGTATCAGAGAAAAACTCAGAGAATGGCTGTCTAATATCTTAAGGGATAGGGATCAATCTGTTGCTATAAACGGTTTTCTTTCTGCAAAGTCACCTGTAATAGTGTTCTATTTCTGGATCATTTTCATTTATTGTAAGCATATCAGGTATAAACTCACAAGTGCAGACGGTTGACCTGACAGGCTACGCCGATGATACAAAAATGTCGATGGCTGATCAAACTCCTGGGGATGCCATCATACTCTAAAATCAACTAAACCTCATTTATCAATGGGTAAACAAAAGCAATACGAAATCTAATACATCAAAATTTCAGGTTCTACATTACAGAAGGAATACAGTAATCCCTTCCCATATCGCGGTTCACCTATCGCGGTTTATATTTAAGCTTACGTCAAGGCGGCGAGCTAGCAGAAACGTTAGCACACCGGGTGAAATGCTTAGCAGTATTTCCTCTGTGTTTACGTTCTGAGTTCAAATTCCGCCGAGGTCGACTTTGCCTTTCATTCTTTCGGGGTCGATAAATTAAGTTCCAGTTGCGTACTGAGGTCGATCTAAATAACTGCCCTCACTCCCCCGAAATTTCGGGCATTTTGCCGAAAGTAGAAAATATTATTTAAGCTTACGGCGATTCCTCTGTCCTGTTTTGCATTTATAAAAAATGAATATAATACAAATTATAAAAATATAATAAAACATATACGGTACAGTACTCTTTCTACTTCGCGGATTTTAATCTATTGCGGAGGAGGAGATGTTCCGAAACGTAACAGCCGCGATAGTCGAGGGATTACTGTACACACAAATAACATTATTTGACACAGTGATTGAGAGCGCTAATGAATCACGAGACTTAGAAGTAATCGTGTTAAATGATGCATCCTTCATCAGCAAAATCATCAAAGTCACCTCAAAAAGCTGACATATCGTAAGAGGGATCGTACGAATCTTCGTGACAAGAGAACAGCTAGTTATGCTGACTTCTCACTTCTGAACAGATTAGATTACTACTCACAGTATTGATCTCCAAACTCATTCAGCGTTTTGGAAGAGATCGAAGGGTTACAAAGAGTATTCTCCAGTAAAATAACTTCATTTAAAAGCCTTAACTACCAGGAACGTCTGGAAGCTCTGCGCCTCTGCTCTCCTGAACGTCGCAGACATAGATATATTATCATATATGTATGAAAAATACTGTTAGCTTCCACATATACCACTTTTGGAATCAAGAGGGAAAATATTACTGTACCAGTCTGATATTTAGAGGTCCTCAATTGTTCAACTGCCTACCTAAAGAAATCCTAAATATAAAAGGGACCTCTATTGAAACAGTCTGGATAAACTCCCAACGATGATACGGAATCAGCCAACCATTCAGGGATGCACTCAAGCAAGATCAGCTGCTACATACTCAATCATAGAACAACTTCCATTCATAAAACAACAAAAAGACTGAGAAAATAAATTAAGGCAGTGCTCAAGCATGGACGCAATACTACGACTGAAACCACATAAAAGAATATATGTATATATATACGCTACCACCTTGCGGTGTCTTCTGGTGCATCTACAGCCAACTTGATGGCCTCCCACATACTGGCCCCAGCGAAGCTAGTACGTTGATCTGTAGAGGGACTGATCTGCGCACGCCACCCCGTTTGGATCATATCCTGTTTGCTTCGATTCTACATCAGCTCGCCAGACATCTTTCTCATTCTCTTGTTCCCACGGAATTACCTACTTAGATACTTCTAAGATCAGCTCCCAGGCTTTAGCTGTTACAAGTAGGCTCGGGGAAATGGTCTTCTCACCAAACTTGACAGAGGTCATAATTTTCGTAGGGCGAAGGCATTTGCAATGGCTAATCTCATTGCGGATGATGACTCTGTGATATTCAGTACCTGATAATGCATTTAGCTGTAGCGTCCTTCAACGAAAACCTCCCAACTCCAACAATGGCCTCCATCGACCATCAAATGTGACAAATGTAGACAATTATTTCACGCAAAAATGGAACTTTCTAGCCATCGGAGGATCCGACATAAATGAAGTACTACAAACTATAAAATACTTGGAAACGAGCAATAACCGACAACGATCTCTGTATGTACCAGTGTCTGTGTGAACTGGCAGAAAAGTTAGCACGCTGGGCGAAATGATTAGCGGTATTTCGTCTGCCGTTACGTTCTGAGTTCAAATTCCGCCGAGGTCGACTTTGCCTTTCATCCTTTCGGGGTCGATAAATTAAGTACCAGTTACACACTGGGGTCGATCTAATCGACTTAATCCGTTTGTCTGTCCTCGTTTGTCCCTTCTATGTTTAGTCCCTTGTGGGCAATAAAGAAATGAGAAACGTTAGAACGCTGGGCGAAGTGCTTAGCGGTATTTTGTCTGCCGCTACGTTCTGAGTTCAAATTCCGCCGTGGTCGACTTTACCTTTCATCCTTTTGGGGTCGATTAAATGAGTACCAGTTACGCACTGGGGTCGATGTAATCGACTTAATCCGTTTGTATGTCCTTTTTTTGTCCCCTCTGTGTTTAGCTCCTTGTGGGTAGTAAAGAAATAGATATTTCGTCTGCCGCTACGTTCTGAGTTAAAATTCCGTCGAGGTCGACTTTACCTTTTATCTTTTCGGGGGTCGATCAATTATTGCGTACCGGGGACGATCTGATCGACTGCCTCCCTCCCCCCAAATCGTTGACCTTGTGCCTCGAGTAGAAAAGAATATGTGTATATTGTGTAATATTAAATGCAGGTATTCTTAATTGGTTTCATTTGAAGTTGATTTTAAATAGTGTACTTGTAATATCCAATCTGGTATATACACCATCGTCTCACTTGTAGCCCGTGATTGGTCATATGTTCTGGTATATATTATATATATATATATATCTATATATATATATATATCTATATATATATATATTATATATATATATATATATATATTATATATAGGGCTTAGTAAAATAAATTACTTTGCCACATACTGAACTCATTAGAAATAGCAGCTAAAGAAATTTCTTCAGCTATTTCTAATACTTAAAGAAGATCTCTCTCAGATAGTGTTTGCCTAAACCAACTCACAAAGGTATGGGGGAAAAAAACATTAAAAAATCAAGTGCAAAGGTTATTTGAGAACGTACGTTTCTAGATTAGTCAATTCGACATTTCTTTCGTCAGCTCAGTATTCCTTGAATCGTATTTGGGAACACTGAAAGTTGGGAGCATACCCTTTCGGCTTCTTATCACCTCTAGAATTCTGCTCGAACTAAAAGTGCTATCAAATCCGAATATGCAAGCGAAGAATTTCTGCTCTCCCCTTTCCACCAGCGTGGGTTAAAATTGACAAACACCATGTATTAACGGTGAAAACCGCAGCATTTAACAGAGAGAGATGAATTATAATTTCAACAATTGAGGGTAAAATTAATTAATTATTAATCAATTTCACCAAGTATTCAGTATGTAAAGGGACCATTTTAGGCGAATTCAAAATATTACATTATATATAAGGGCTTAGTAAAATAAATTACTTTGCCACATACTGAAATCATTAGAAATAGCAGCTAAAGAAATTTCTTCAGCTATTTCTAATACTTAAAGAAGATCTCTCTCAGATAGTGTTTGCCTAAACCAACTCACAAAGGTATGGGGGAAAAAACATTAAAAAATCAAGTGCAAAGGTTATTTGAGAACGTACGTTTCTAGATTAGTCAATTCGACATTTCTTTCGTCAGCTCAGAACTAAAAGTGCTATCAAATTTTAATCCACGCTGGTGGAAAGGGGAGAGCAGAAATTCTTCGCTTGCATATTCGGATTTGATAGCACTTTTAGTTCGAGCAGAATTCTAGAGGTGATAAGAAGCCGAAAGGGTATGCTCCCAACTTTCAGTGTTCCCAAATACGATTCAAGGAATTCTGAGCTGACGAAAGAAATGTCGAATTGACTAATCTAGAAACGTACGTTCTCAAATAACCTTTGCACTTGATTTTTTAATGTTTTTTCCCCCATACCTTTGTGAGTTGGTTTAGGCAAACACTATCTGAGAGAGATCTTCTTTAAGTATTAGAAATAGCTGAAGAAATTTCTTTAGCTGCTATTTCTAATGAGTTCAGTATGTGGCAAAGTAATTTATTTTACTAAGCCCTTATATATAATGTATATTTTGAATTCGCCTAAAATGGTCCCTTTACATACTGAATACTTGGTGAAATTGATTAATAATTAATTAATTTTACCCTCAATTGTTGAAATTATAATTCATCTCTCTCTGTTAAATGCTGCGGTTTTCACCGTTAATACATGGTGTTTGTCAATTTTAACCCACGCTGGTGGAAAGGGGAGAGCAGAAATTCTTCGCTTGCATATTCGGATTTTATAGCACTTTTAGTTCGAGCAGAATTCTAGAGGTGATAAGAAGCCGAAAGGGTATGCTCCCAACTTTCAGTGTTCCCAAATACGATTCAAGGAATTCTGAGCTGACGAAAGAAATGTCGAATTGACTAATCTAGAAACGTATGTTCTCAAATAACCTTTGCACTTGATTTTTTAATTTTTAATGTTTTTTCCCCCATACCTTTGTGAGTTGGTTTAGGCAAACACTATCTGAGAGAGATCTTCTTTAAGTATTAGAAGTAGCTGAAGAAATTTCTTTAGCTGCTATTTCTAATGAGTTCAGTATGTGGCAAAGTAATTTATTTTACTAAGCCCTTATATATAATGTAATATTTTGAATTCGCCTAAAATGGTCCCTTTACATACTGAATACTTGGTGAAATTGATTAATAGTTAATTAATTTTACCCTCAATTGTTGAAATATATATATATATATATATATATATATTATATATATATATATATATATATGATCGTGATGTCTGTATGTGCTTGACATGTGAATGTAGTTATTTGTATGTCTATTTCTATGTATTTATATGCACACGCCAGTTCATTCACCCACCCACTGACAAACACACACACACATTCACGCACTTGCGCTCTCACGCAGGCACATACACATACTGACACAGACATGCTTTCCTGGTTGATAAGTTTGCTTCGCCACCACGAGGTCCCAGGATTGAACTTAATGTCTGACTATACGGGCAAATCCACTTTACATAGCCTCGATTATGTTTGGGCAGAGACAAATTATGGTAATGCTTGTCGAAGATCTGTAATTCAAAGGCCAAACCTTTTCATACCTTTGCCACGCTGATTCTGCATGAAAATTACATTAAGAGAACACTTACCCGTGGAATACATTATATACATTTTCTAGGACATAGTACTTCTTATAAATGACACTTGAGTATACAGATAGGTAGGCTTATGTACATTCAACAGGAGGTACAAAGAGAAATATATTAATTGATGGCATACATCTTGGCTCTGATAACCCAGGTGACAGCAGTGTTCTTTGAATGGTCTTCCAGCGGTCTTCTTTTTTTGCCTGCCCAGCTAAATCCACAGAACTTTGGCCGATCCGGTAAAAGTCACTTGCACAAGGTACTACGCAGTAGAATTGAATCCGGAATTATATATTTGTGTGGTGATATTCTTAAGACTATTAAGGTTCTTGTAAGGTGATATCTACTACTCACTAGTTCACAACTTGCTTAATATCTTATCTACTCAGCTACAATTCACCTTACGCGTTATTGTTTTTTATTAGTTTCTGCTTGCTGAGGTTCACTACAGAAGCATGCGTCCGGCGACGGCCACAGAAAAAAAAGCTAGCATCCAATGATGACGCACAGTCGGACCGGACCAGGGAACTCATAGTTGTGAAATAAACTTCTAAATTTTTGGTCATACTCCGATTACATACATATGTGTGAGTGTTAATATTATGTAATATGTTTGATAAACATACATTCATATATAAACCATTGAAAGTCAAGGAGCTTTGAGAGGTGAATATATTTATTTAAGCATTTGATATCCGTAGAATTACGAACGTTTCGCAGCCTACATCGCGTAGCAGTAATTTCAGTGTATAATAAATTATTTGACATGTCTGTATCAATATGCATACTACGATGCAATTGTACCTTTACAAACCAATACAGATATAGAAGGCTAGCTCTTCAGATCACCAGAACATCATGGTTAATCGTACATACATACATACATACATACATACATACATACATACATACATGCATGCATGCATGCATACATACATACATACATACATACATACATACATACATACATATGTACATAAATATATGCATACATATTAATGTTTGTTTATATGTTTAGTTATGATCCTTTCTATTATAGGCACAGGGCCTGGAATTTGGGGGAGGGGGATAGTTGATTAGATCGAATCCAGTATTCAACTGGTACTTAATTTATCGATCTTGAAAGGATGAAAGGTGTACTCGATCTCGGCAGAATTTGAACTCAGAACGTAGCAAAATACCGCTAAGCATTTCGTCCGGGCGTGCTAACGATTCTACCAGCTCGCCGCCTTATATATCTTCAGTCATAATAAAAAAAATTTACATAAATCTAATGGGTTATTCTACAAGTATGTAGTTGACAGTGACTATCCAAAAGTGTTTTTGAACTCTATATTTTCATGTTATTTAGAGCTCGAGATGTACTTCGAGATCCAATGTTCCCCTATCCATGAAAATCTGTTCATGTTCTTTCAAAGGCTTATAATTTCTTACGATATCAACATATGTGTGTATGTGAGTGTGTGTTGGTAAATTGTCACCGTTTTATATATGTAATTTTGCGCATGTACATTGTTGGTGTTTGATTTTGTTGACTACACAGTATAGTAGGGCCAGTCGGGTACCGTCTGTGAGAAAAACAACACCATGACGCAGTTCATCTGCTAAAAATTTGGAAACAACACGCTGTTCTGCTTGGTATTCGCAGCGGAAGCTCCAATACGAACAGATGGCGAATACACAGAACAACTGTCGGTTTGCCATGTCCCCAAAACATGTACCGAGGGTGATAAAAATCAAGCATCTAGTCAACATCATGGTGTTTGGATTGATCACTAGTGATGGTGACGTTATGCGGCCAGTCATCTCACAGAGCCCCAGACTCAGCACGGAGGCCTACATTAAGTACCTGGAGGAGGTGGTGATGCCCTGAGTCAAAAGAGTGTCTGCTGGAAATACTTATGCCTGACAACAGGATTCTGCACCATACCACATAAGCAGGAGAACCCAGTCATGAGTGTCAGACATTGTCTGCGACCACATCACTCTTAAACTCTGGCCACCCAACTCCCCAGACTGCAACCCCTTTGATTATTATGTGTGGAGCGCAGTTGAGCGAGAGACCAACAAAACTCCTTGTAACACCAAAGATGAACTGAAGGCAAGGATTATGGCAACATTCACCAACTTAAACAAGGAGACCGTCCAGAAGGGTTGCAGGAGATTCCGAAGTCGTTTGGAGGCTTGGTTGAAGCCAATGGTAATTTTATTGAATAAATTTACTGTTTCGTATTTCAAGATGTGTTTTATATAATTTTGGCAAATATATCTGTTAAAATAAGATGTCAGTGTTATTTTCATTTTTGCGTAGTTTTAACAACAATATATTCTCCGGCTCCTGTATATATGTATGTATGTATGTATGTATGTATGTATGTATGTATGTATGTATGTATGTATGTATGTAGTATGTATGTATGTATGTATGTGTATATATTTATATATTTATATATATATGTATGTATATATAACTATATATATATGTATATCAATTGATTTAGTCTTATGAAGACGTACTTGGCTGTCTGGCGAAATCGTTTATATTAGGAAAATTATATCGGTTGTTTGTCTAATCCTAAAAAGGTTGATTCATTATTAGAATGCTGAAAGAGTCAGATAAATGGCTAAACGTCAGACATCTTTTAGCTCTGAATTGCGATCAAGGGACTGGATTTGTCAGATGTTGCTATGTACGAAGAAAGCAATAGAATATTGCAAATACATCCATCCACGAAACTACACAGCAGATGTTGAAATGACAGCAGAATATATATATATATATATATATATATATATATATTATATATATATATATATATATATATATTTGGTTGAGCAAATTTATGTAGGTGTCGGAAAAGCTGCATTAAGTTGTCACAGTTAATTTCCGGCACATAACGATCCACGTTCGCTTGTGCTCGTTTATAACAACGGATGGCCACTCACACGTGCAGCAACTGAAACACTAGAAGAATTGCACATTGATGTGTATGCATAGCAGTAAAATATGCAAGATCACAACTGTTTTCTTGCTCTATTTTTGCTGTTTTACTGGTTAAAGCCTGCACTATAAGTTTGAATAATAAATGGAAGGCCACCTTTCTCCATCTAAAAAAAAGTACGCAACATACACAGACACACATATACGTACACACACACGCATGCGCATGCGCATGCACACCAATAATATAAGACAAGAGAGAGAAAGAAACATAGAATATAACCATTAAGAGAAAATTTAAATATAAAGGAACAAAGAAAAATGGTTTTAAAAACGGACAATTTCGCAAGAGCATGGCAACAACACTAGGATATTACTGATGCGTATTTTGTCTCCTCATAGAATAATATAGTGAAGGCGCGTGGTTTGGTGTTAAGGATATTCAGTAAACGATCGAGTTCGATTCCCGGCCGCCCGTTGTGTCCTTGGGCAAGACACTTTATTTCACATTGCCCCAGTCCACTCAACTGGCAAAAATGAGTTGTACCTGTTTTCCAAAGGGGCCACCCTTGTCACACTCTGTGTCACTCCGAATCTCCTTGTGAACTACGCTAATGTTACGCGTGTTTGTGAAGTGCTCAGCCACTTACACTTTAATTTCGCAAGCAGGCTGTTCCGTTGATAGGATCAACTGGAATCCTCGTCATTGTAACCGACGGGGAGTCAGAATAATATAAATGAATATTAAGCCCGGATGGATGTAAACGTTGGACGAAGTAATTGAATATTGAATAGTATTTTAGTTTGGTTTTCTAGCATTATTATAACGAAGACAAATGCCGCGAGCCTGTAGAATCGTTAGCTTAGCGAAATTTCTTCCGTCTTTACATTCTGAGTTTAAATTCGCCTTTCATCCTTCCGAGGTCGATGAAATAAGTACCAGATATCGATGAAATCGACTAGCCTCTCAAATTACAGGCCATGTGCCTATAGTAGACATGACGTCTATTTCCCCTACCCTAAATTACAAATCTGGAGCCGAAGTTAGTAATAACTTGTATGATGTAAGCAGGTACTAAAACGAATAATGCGAATAGAAAATGGTGTAAAATAATGGGTGAAATGAAGTCTGTTGAAGAAACTAAGAATAATTGCACTGACGACTCAAAGAAAGACACAAGAACTTCAAAGCAGCAGTATGGATGTCTCCTCCCTACACCTCTATATTTCTTTCTCTTCACACACACACACACACACACACACACACACACACACACACACACACACACACACACACACACACACACACACACACACACACACGCATACATGTTCGTATATGCAAAACACTACTACCTACACATATAGATACATATGTACATACATGTATTTAAACTGGAAGCCCTACGAGTATGGTTTCAAGCCATACTCGAGGGAATACCATTGATTAAGTTGTCTTTAAATTAGCAACAGTTTCAGCTTAACAATAATACTTTGTTTGGTGCATCAAATCGTAACTCTATGCCTGTTTGATGTTTTCAGTCAGAAAGATTTTGCAAAACTGTCGTATGTGGAACTTACTATACTTTTGGAAAATGCTAAACCGTTGTGCTACGCTTGGAAATGTTCATATCTTGGCATCTGAAGCAGCTGGAAATACGATAGTTCGCCAGTAAGAAAATTAAATATTGAAAAAAGAAAGAAAGACAGATTTCTCCAAATTTAACATAATAGTAACGGCATATATTCCAAATATGAAGAAAAAGAAAATCCTTAACACCTCTCTGATGACCCAAGCAAACCATTTGCATGAATTGGCGTTGAAAGCAGAGTGGGTACAGAAACAATTGTAACTGATCATTAAACATGTGTTAAAGTCTTTCTTTGTCTCCTTACTTGGATTATATTTTATTCTTTGCAAAACCCACAAAACGGTCTTACCCCTGTGAAACCTAAATTTTCTTCACCTGAAGAATTTCGATATTATCTTGCATTCCGACAGTGTAGAAAGCCTAAAGTTCGGTTTGGAAATATGTCATCTTTGTACCCTCCCAGGACCTTACATACATACATACATACATACATACATACATACATACATACATACATACATACATACATACATACATACATACATATATACAGACATGCAGACATACACACACACACACGTTTATATATGTATATATACATGTGTATATATGTATATATATGCATATGCTTATGCGTGTCTTTATGTTTGTATTTGTTCCTCATCGTCTCTTGATTGGTTTGCCTACGTCCCCATAACCTTGGCAAAAAGTAAGCAACGGAATAAGTACTTCGCTTAGAAAAAGGACATGGATCGAATTGTTCGACTAAACTCTTCAGCATGAACGCAGTCCAAAGTCTCAAACAAGTAGAAGATAGTGTCCCAACTTTTGCCATGAGCGATGAAGTATTTGGCAATTTCTAGCCAAGAAACAACTATCAATGTTCATTGCTCTTTCTTATTTCTTTACTGCCCACAACGGGCTACACACAGAGGGGACAAACAAGGACAGACAAACGGATTAATTCGGTTATATCAACCCCAGTGCGTAACTGGTGCTTATTTAATCGACCCTGAAAGGCAAAGTTGACCTCGGCGGAATTTGAACTCAGAACGTAGCGGCAGACAAAATACTTATTTCTTTACTACCCACAATAAGCTAAACACAGAGGGGACAAACAAGGACAGACAAACGGATTAAGTCGATAACATCGACCCCAGTGCATAACTGGTACTTAATTTATCGACCCCGAAAGGATGAAGGCAAAGTCGACCTCGGCGGAATTTGAACTCAACGTAACGGCAGACGAAATACGGCTACGCATTTCGCCCGGCGTGTTAACGATTCTGCCAGCTCGTCGCCTTATGTTCATTTCTCATTCTGGCTACAGCGGTAAGATCTCATATAAAACATATTTATGACTGAATGGATAAAGTTATCGACTGCTGATTGTCTGGGCCATAAAGTCATTACGATACTAAGAACTACTAAGTGTTTTGGCTGCTAACGTGGAACCGACCATATCGACACTGCCGATACGTGCGATTATCAGCTTTCGTTTAACTGCCATTAAAGCTGTAGTAATCGTATTTCTTACGTAAAATCTATTAGCGCAAACCTTTCTAGTAAAATACCGCAACACCTTTGAAACTACTTTGAAGAACCATGTATCAAGAGAATATTGAATGAAACATCTCCTAAGATTGAACATCTATTAATAAGCTTTTAACTCTCGGACTGTTTGAGCTTAATTCTATACTTAAAAGTGTCGTGGGATAATGCCTCCTAACGTAGAGCTATTATTAATCCAGTAACAGATGTTTTACGCATATTACATTACTCACTTTCAAATAAATATACGGTTGGAACTGAACAAATATTCATTTCTGATTGAAGGGGAAAAGCACTGTATAACTTATTGATTGCTATAACCTATTGTAATAATTTAAATAAGAGAGAGATCGATGAATCAGTATCATTGAATATGAATAAATGAATATTAGGGATTTGTAAAAATGGCGGTTTGATAATTGGTTGATTCACTCTTTATTTCATTCAGAGGCCACTAACACATATAATAGGTTTATCTTGTTCATTCTGTCAGCTATAAACTTAATCTATCCTTACTAATTTCCAGTCTTCTTTTTACAACGTATTATACAAACATTAGGGCTGCGTGGCGACTATTATTATATCAAGTTATATACTCTTGGTAAGCAAAGTCTGTGATATAACTTCGCATCGCAGTTGGTATTATTTTTAGTTACATTTCTTTTCAGACGCATGCATTCATGCATACATACATACATACATACATACATACATACATACATCATACATACATACATGCATACATACATACACACCTAAATACATACATACATACATACATACATACATACATACATACATGCATACATACATTCATAAAGGCGTAGTTACATACATACATGTACGTACATTCATACTTATTGTATTCTCAGCTCTGTAACTTCTGCGGAGATATAAACAGTATATTTTGCGGGTGAGAAGATCAACCGTGGTATTGAATCTGTGCTAACCCCATAAGAGACCGGGATCATTTCATGCGGCAGATAAAAATGCTTAGTAACAATTTCACTGAAGTTTTAAGCACGAAAATGAAAATTTTAAAATCAGATTTATAGTTGTCAATGAACAAGACAAAGGAAATGAAATTTGGCACGGATCTCGACCCACAGATTACTGGAAAATCCTGCTTCGGACAACAGTAAAATAAAACATAGACCAAACAATTTAGAGACATGATTTTATGATATCCATGCATACATACATAAATACATACACACACACACACACATATGTATATATATGTATACATACTAGCTGAGGTACCTGGTAATACCCGATGCTGAATAATCGCATGTCCACTTTTATGACGGTTAAAAGAAGGAACAACATTTAATATGAACTCTTAGTTGCTGAAACAGTATTGGTTATATTTTAATAGAAATGGTAGTCGAAAACGTGACGAAGAGGATTATTGAAAAGCTATCATGTGATTTGAGGAAACTACGACTTGAAGACTCAGTTTCACATACGTGAATAAATTCTTATATTAATGAATTCTTTTTCAATCTTCCGTGCATGAAAGCGCACCTGTTCCCCCTCTCTCTCTGTCCATCAACCTATCAATCTATCTATCTATCATTTCATACCCACCACACATTTGTATATTCATAACTAGCTTGCAGATTTGTATTATTTCTCATTCACCCCACCACCGCCATCCGATTAAAATATATAACATATCTGTTTAACAGATGGAGAAATTGATAAGAGAGGCAGTGTGAGAAGAAAGAAAGAAGAAAAAACAGAAAAAAAAAGAAACAAAGAGAGTTACGTAGGCAGTTTAGAGAAAGAACAAACTTGGATTACTGTTTGATGACGACTTACTCTCTCTAATTAAAATATCAAATATCGAATAAGTGGAAATTAGGAGAGATTAAACAAGTAAATAAATTACATCAGGAATTCAGATCATATTTGTTTCCAATCAGACAAGTTTAGTAAACTCAATCAAATCAACCACACAACTTACCAGAAATTCCTTTCATCTTCGATCTTCAAAACTTACAAGAAAACCAATTAATATACCCTAAAAATTAATTAAGAACCAAGACCAAAATAATTACCCCAGACTTGTTCTCTCTTAAGGACCAAATGCTTAATTTCAATAACAAACTATCAAAGTAATCAACTCGTCGAAGATTGAAGTTCGCAAGATCAGTAAACATATATTGGATAAAATAATTCCTAATCTCAATGCATAGCACACTCGACGGTCTGGAATAATATACATGCACTCTCTTAGTCTTGTATATCTCCCCTGAATCAGCATAAGGGAAAAACCATGCAACTAGATAGTAAGGTCTATTACTCATCCATGTCGTTATCAAAACCCACAACTATGGCGTCAAATCAATTATTATTATTATCATCAAGTTCAAAGAAAATAAGATTATCATGCACGCCGTAAAACACTTATAGACTCAATCTAGATTAGAAGGAGTCACTATCTCCTTTCATGTGAGCTTAGCCTCACGAATGCTGCGATTTCGTAGTATTATTATTATTGTCTAACTTAAAATATAAATAAGTAATCATTTAAGGATAATTATACAACGCTGTGGACATTTTTTACTTAGTAATTTAAGCCACAAGTTACAAACAAGAATCCTACACATGTTTGCAAACCATGTAGGCTTCGAATCTTCAGAGAAACCAAACTTACTTCTATTAATATCCTAGGTGTTACTCTCAACTTACAGTCTCTGAACTACTTGTATTGTCTAAAGTATAAAATCATAAATCGCATTTTCAGAGTTTTTAACTACCCTACAAAACTTAACATCGCAGTAAAGACCATTTTGCTCAGACTTCCAAAATTATCAGCCATTTTTTCTACTTAATATCCAGAATCGAATTTGCAGGTAAGTTTAAATACATCGATAAACTGTTTATGCAGATTAGCTCAAAATTAGAAACAAAAAGGATAGGAAATGTTAGCTAGATAAATCACCCATTTACCCTGGCATTAACCATTCCAATAGCTACATTTGACGTCACGTGACAAATACGACAAAACATTCAACAGAAATAATATATAACTCTCTCTCTCCTACATCAAACTTTGCCCAGACTCTTACTTATTCGTGGCTTAACACTTACTTGCATATGAATACTTGCGTTTAACACATGTCCATTTAACTCCATTTTTGAAGAGACCGAAACGGATGGTAATCTGAAGGGCTGGGTCGGACGAATATGGAAGGTCAAGCGAAACTTCCCCACTAAGTCCCACTAACTTCTACCGCGTCTGCAAAGAAGTGTACAGCTTGACATTGTCGTGATGAAAGACAACGCTCTTACAATTAGTAAATTCTTTGACGCTTCCGGTGGATCAGTCCATTTAATTTGTTTCAACTGCTCACAGCATACATCCGAAATGATGGTCCTCTGCGTTGGAAGAAGCTTATAAAAAAACAAAACCCATCCAATAGCACTAAATTGAAAGCATAATCTTCTTTAGGTGAAGCCCTGCTTTTCAGGTTGTGATGGTGGTTCGCTGCGCTTTTCTCATGATGGTTTGTGCTTCAAATTGCTATAGACGTTCCATTTTTGTCCATTGTCACAATTCTCTTTATAAAAGGATAGTTTTCTTCACATTTAAGAAACAAATCGCAGATTAAAATCCTTTGGGCGAGTTTAACCTCATTGAATTGATGTAAAACCCGAACATAGAGCCAACTGACGCAATCAAGTTGATGCAGATGGCTTTCAACACTCCGTTTAGATATTTACGGAATATCTGCGATCATCCTGTTTGCATAACGGGGATTCCTGTCGCTGTTAATCTCAGTTGACCGACCAGAATGTGGTGCATCTTCAACGGAAAAATTTCCCGTTCAAAATCTTGAAAATCACTTCTGACATACATGTTCTCAAACAGAATCTCCGCACACAGCGTAGGTCTTCCTGCAGGTTACCATCATTGCCTTATTTTTAAAAATGAAAAGCATGTGGTGTCAATAATGTTCTCCATATTTAAGGTGATTCCAAACAAACAAGATACAACCTGGCCCGTCACAAATTCGCATCGAAATATGTTGAGGTGTCAAGTATCTAACGAGTGCATCTGTGCAAAGGACAGACTGAAGTAAAACTTATTATATTGATTGTATTATTGTATACACACACGTCTGTTTCTAAGCACTTGTAATTTGGTAAACATAGGTAGGTATATATGCATTTCAGCTCGAAGAGTTCATTCAGTTTGCGTTTATATGTATGTGATTATTTGGAGATGGCTGGTTATATTAACTTCCAGATAAACCCATAGAAGAGTATTTCGTGTAATAATACTAATTTATGTATTTATAAATGCATATGCATATGTGGTTCTGCATTCCTTCATAAATACACTCACACAGGCAAAATGACTCGCATAGCTACAGACGCATATAACAGACACACACACAAGTATGTATACATATATACGAGGAAAGGAAAAGAGAACAAAAAGTTGAATAAAGATTTGGAGATAGAAAAAGTTGGATGTATGAATATATGCATATATTTGTGCAAAATTTCATCATTGTACACATTCACTCTGTCTTTCGCGCCAAGAAACGCGCAAATACACGCATATAGGTATGTTTCCCCACATGTATGTCTCTGTGTGTATGTATGTATGTATGTATGTATGTATGTATGTATGTATGTATGTATGTATGTATGTATGTATGTATGTATGTATGTATGTGTGTATGTATAAAACTCTATTTATGTAGGTATATAGGTATTTTAAAAGAAAATATATGGGTGCATGCGCATGCGTATCGTAAACATAGAGTCGGATGACATTAACATTTTAAGCTGTATATATAACTATAGACTCAGATGCATCTCAATGTAGTTTATCCAAAATATCCAGTATATGCTTATAGTGTTTTCTACACATTTTCACTCATATATGGTTATTAGTGAATATATGTTCTAGTATAGACTTCCTTACGTGCCATGGAATTTACGGGTATATAACAATATAAAATGAAAACATTTGTGTTTATGTATATATATATATATATATATATATATATATATATATATATATATAATGGCGACAAATGAGCAGTTAGGTTAGTGTATCTTATAGAAAGACGTGCAAGTTCGAACGTGAGCTTTGTGTTCAAATCCGATCGAAATTAACTTTTCATTTCATATATTCAGGGTTGATAATAAAATGGTCCCCTACCGGGCTAAATTTTTTCCTTTGTCACTTTCTCACTGGACCTTACTTAAAATTCGATGGTGCAAACTTATCGCATCATCTCATGCAGACACATAATGATAATTTCGTTAAGAGTAAACGTGCCTATGAAATATATAGTCATACGGAAATTAATGTGGCCAGTCGGAATTCAGTTGGTCAAACAGAATCTTGTTGGTCGGCACATGGCTACAGGCGCGGTCCCATTGCGTGGCACCCGGCGCCAGTCCCTTCTACTATAGCCTCGGACCAATCAAAGCAGTTGTGAAGAGATTTGTTTCATGGAAACTGAAAGGAACCCCTCGTATGTATATATCTATAACTACACACGTGCTGTTGGCGATTTCTTCTCCTTCTTTGGACTTTTCCCGTTCTCCTTTCTGACAAAGGGATATGCTTGAAATGTCAAACTCGCTTTTTACCGAGAGTCAAGCTAATACCCTCCTTGTGCACGTCCTCTTGCTCTCCGTTAATTTTATTCAATTACTTGAACCGTTTATTTGAATTGATTATATATATATGCACAGGCGTGACAGTGTGGTAAGAAGCTTGCAGCCCAATCACATGATTCCAGTTTCAGTCCCACTGCTTGGCACCTTGGGCAATTGTCTTCTACTATAGCCTCGGGACGACCAAAGCCTTGTGAGTGGATTTCGTAGACGGAAATTGAAAAAAGCTCTAACGCACGCACACACACACAACACACACACACACACACACACACACACACACACACACACACACACACACACACACACACACACACACACACATATATATATATATATATATACTACAGTTCTATATTTAAAAGATAAGGAATTGTGTACATTATTTACATTATTTACATTTGACGGATGTTTGTCCTCATCTTGTTTGTTGTTAACACAACGTTTCGGCTGATATACCCTCCAACACTCATCAGGTGTCTTGGGGAATTTCGAACCTGGGTTCTCATTCCTAAGGTATTTTTCGATGTTGTTGTTGTTGTTGTTGTTGTTGTTATTATTATTATTATATTATTATTATTATTATTATTATTATTATTATTATTATTATTATTATTATTATTATTATTATTATTATTATTATTCAGGTCACTGCCTGGAATCGAACTCGGAATCTTGGGATCAGTAGCCCGCGATATTAACCACTACGCCATATGATAGAAAGAAATTCTATCCACCAATGCGATGCTGAGCACTCATTTTCTTCATTCGCTATTTGCGTGTATATATATATATATATATATATATACATGCAAATAGCGAACGATGAAAATGACTGCTCACCATCGCATTAGTGGATAGAATTTCTTTGTGTATTAAGGTTTCTTTTGGTTTCATGTAAAGAAAAATATTATTCCAATTATATATATATACATATATATATATATATATATATAATTGTTATTATATATATAGGATGTTAGAATACCTACAATGCTATAAATAAGAGCTAAAGTGCTCTGATGCTGTAGTCAATGCGCATGTTTGCCTACAAACATACTGACAGCTATCACAAACGACCGAAATTGGCAGTCGTGATATCCCTGTACCGTTGACTGTTTCGGCTTGAGATCGAAGCCACATCAGCTGGGTCGCTGCAAGTGTGTATATATACAATTATGTGCATTGATTGCAGCATCAAAGCAATTTAGTTCTTATTTCTAGCATTCTAGGTATTCTAATACCTACTGTCATAGTTTTCCGTTTTGGTGATACATTCCTAAACAGCTGCTTGACACACACACATACACTATCTCTCCCACGCATTTATACATACACACTAGCACACACTTACAAATATATGTATGTATGTTCTATACTATGTGTAGTATGTGGTTATCGATTTAGTGTGTAAGTATACAGTATTGCTCTATTAGCATACACTTGAATTCTACCTTACTTTCCCAAAGATCTGTTATTCATTCTTCATCTTTAGTTCAACTTCTCTCGATTTACCAAAATTCCAATTTTACTAATTTCCTCTAAAATTGTTCAATAGTCTTTAATTGATTTCATACCTCTAGGATAACATTATTATAATAATAGTAATTCTTAGTACAGTTACTCTTTATAATCATTAATGCATTAGGTTCATTTCTTTTATAATCAGACATACCGTTATTTTTTCTTTTATTTGAAATAACAAATCTTTATAGTCCATATTCTTAGTTTAGAAGATATGATATTAATCTCTAAAGAAGGCAAGATTTCCAGTCTAATCAACTCTTCAGCGTTCCTATATCGCGGGTATCATCTTTGGTTGTAACTTTTGGTGATTTCCCTTTGTCACTCTTGTTGTTGTTGTTAGTCTTCTTCTTCTTCTTCTTCTTCTTCTTCTTCTTCTTCTTCTTCTTCTTCTTCTTCTTCTTCTTCTCCTCCCCCTTCTCCTCCTCCCCCTTCTCCTCCTCCTCCTCCTCCTTCTTCTTCTTCTCCTCCTCCTCCTCCTCCTTCTTCTTCTTCTTCTCCTCCTCCTCCTCCTCCTCCTCCTTCTTCTTCTTCTTCTTTCTTCTCTTCTCCTCCCCTCCTCCTCCTCCTTCTTCTTCTTCTTCTCCTCCCCTCCTCCTTCTTCTTCTTCTTCTTCTTCTTCTTCTTCCCTTTAGTCTTTTTTTCTTTTTCTTCCCATTTCTTTCCCCCCCTTTCCCACGCTCTTTCATTTTTCTCTCTAAACTACTTCCCTTTTCGCCGCTCATATTTCCAATACTTTTATTAAGGAAACCACAGGCAACGAAACAGAATCTGTATGCAAGTAAATAATAAAATACATCTAATTCAAATTGATGGTGTATTAACTACTTTCTTTAGCATGTGAAATTTTGTTCCTACAGAATAGCACCAGAGTTGCCAATCTTGATGTAATAACACCAAATTTTACAAATCATATAAAAACATTCCAAATTTCAAATACCTCAGTGAAGCAATATTAAGCATCTTAAAATTTCATTTAACTCACCTTGTATTCTATTAAAAGAGAACTTTTCTATTAACCGATTCTGAAATAACATTCTGTTACAAAGCTCTTGTAAATCTTTCTGCACAATTAATGCTGGAATAGAGATTTAGATCTTGTTAATACACTTTAACGCGGATATTTTCAAAGAAGTGCAGTTTTAAAACTTTATTTTAGTTAATTAAGGACGAAAGTATTTCAGTAAATGCTGAAGGATGAGGCAATAAAAGAAAGTAAATTAAGCAGGTTTTGCAATAAAATGAAGCGATATTCGACACATTTTTCTGAAAATATGTGAAAGCAGGATTTTGCGATCATTTTCTATTCTGCGGTACAACATTCTTTATTAACTTGATCATATTCTTCATGGAATAGGTGCCAAAATTTCGTAACTAATAGAATAATTGGCCTGGGACCTTCCTTCAGTAATAGTAGCTGGACCCAACGCCAACTTTACAGACAATTCATAAAATATAATGAGCTGAGGTATCTGCTTTCTACTCCAAACATAGATTCTTAAAATAATTAGCCGAAATTATTGCAGTTTGTTTTCAGAAACTTTTGTGGAATTATCGAGATGAATGCTTACATTTGTAACGCGGCAACTGCCAACTACCCTAAGAGTTGTTTAGGGATTATTCATATTAATTCTTCTTAAGTTTCAAACACACATGTTTGATGAAATTACTGTAAAATACTTATACATTACTATGGAATGAATTCTGAATGTTTCTCCGTGATATTCTAAAACAAAACGTATTAATGTCTAGCAGAATATATTTTAATAGGACTTTGTAATGCCTCTAACATTGTTGAACCATCTGGTGTGGCAGTAGCTAAAAACAACCACAAAGGTGCAGGCCATTGTGCTAAACATTTTTTCACCAGCTTCTCAAATGGAAACTATATTGTACCTTTAGTATGGAGAATGTTTTTGGATTGGTATTTGTAAATTTTTCAAACTTCTTCATAGTTCAGGCAGTTAGCAGTATTTATGAAATATAAAGAAAATATTTCTAGATATCTCATCTAAATAGCGTAGTAATTTAATGCAAATTTCAGAAATATACAAGTGCAATGATTGGCAAAAACATAATTGGGTGAAAATTTGAGTTTCTTGACATCCCATTATATTACCAGCATTATTGCTAAGGTATTATATTTGGCTTTCAAAGGTGATTTAATCAATAAAAAACGACATCTATACAATCATATACTGCAAAAGTAGTTGTGTCCTTAACTTTCAAAATGTTATATAATGATTTTCTATATGGGCGGATGAACTCAACAAAGAGTCAAAAATCATGAATTAATCCTAGAAATGTACCGATGCTATTTTAATAACTTTAAGTCTAACATTACTAATATTCCTGCCAATTCTTGTACTTGGTTAGTGTACTTGAAATACTGTCCTTTACGTTTCTTCTGATCCCAGGAAATCTGAGCGAGACAAGCACGTTCATAAATGGAAGGATCACCAAAGGTGGATTCACTCAGTTCTGATTAAGAGTACAATCACTCCCTGTGTTCACAATGTCAGAAACGACTAACAGGTGTATCAATATTCACCAATCCCGTGACAAAACATCTAGGTACCTATGTTTCCACAAGTAGTATAATTTGCTATCTTAATGTAATTTTTAGCGCTTTTATGCTTCTCAGTCTTTTCATGCCTTTTGAATTTGTCTTAAACTCATAATAATGTAACAACTGTATAAGTTTCAGAAAGTAATATTTACTGATAGCAAACCAGGTAAAAATGTTTCATGTCTCAAAAATATCAATGGTATTAATTTTTCTTAGGAAGCATGAATTTTTGTTTCTTTGTCGGAAGATGGTTATCTTTACCATTTTCACCCTTTTCTGAGCTGAAATCCATATTTTTCTATTCACACGTAATAACTTTAAAAAACCCACTTCAAATCACTGAATTTTTGCAAAAGAAAAAAACAACAACGTCGCAAAGTGGGACTTACGCTCTCCCCTTTTTACTTGCATAATAAGGTGGAAAGCTATCAGATGTAAGAAATCCTAAAGTTCCAAGAATAAGTATTGGAAATAAAACATTTCTTTTGTGCCAATTCCCAACAAAATTCCTAAAACATATCGAAAAAACGTCGAGGCTATCATACAACATACACTCACTTACACAGACACACGTATGTATGTATGTATGTATGTATGTATGTATATGTATGTATGTATGTATGTGTGTATGTATGTATGTATGTATGTATGTATGTATGTATGTGTGTATGTATGTATGTATGTATGTATGTATGTATGTATGTGTGTATGTATGTATGTAAGTATGTATGTATGTAAGTATGTATGTATGTATGTATGTATGTATGTATGTATGCATCCATGTATGGATCCATGTATAAAGGGAGAGAGAAAGTGAAAGGGAGTTAGATATAGGAGAGTGTTAACACGAAAGAGTTAATATAGGTGACACTAGAGGTGAACTGATATATATAATATTATTTATTGAATTATTTATTATTTACTAAGTTTACGGATATCAAAATTTTCCCTCTGCAAATATAAGAAATCTTATTTCTATCATTAGAGTACACATATCGGAGTCCCTATTTAATAGTATTGCGCATTATTAGAAGCAAAGCGTTATGCAATAGTGCTTTAGCAGTAGTATAATACTGAAATACAAATGATACCAATATTTATAAAATGGTTGATAAGAAAAGGAACACTCCGTGATTTAGCCGTTTCGTCAAAATGTTCATTTCCGTATTGCTTGAGACTGTTTAGATCTAACTGAGCCTTGCATTTTTCAGCAAACCATACAAATAGACTATCATCTTTGCTCTCTGTTGCTAAGTTAATTGCTGGGATCCTATTCCAGACAAATAGTACAATACCTGGTTAAACATGTCAATGCAATATTCCTAAAGTATATTCTCATAATGGTTAATGCTTATTGAAAACTTCGGTCTATCGTACTTCATTCTTGACGGTAACACCGTCTTAAATCATGTATCATGTTTACTGGGAATTTCTTTATAATAAAATTCCTTCATAACTTAATATTTCATGAAGGAATTACATAAGAAATTACTTCATCATGCACTTATGTCACCTGCTTTGTCAAAACTGTCTCCCTAAGAAAATGACTATCATAGACGCAGGAGTGGCTGTCGTAAGTAGCTTGCTTACCCACCACATGGTCCCGGGTTCAGTTCCACTGCGTGGCACCTTGGGCAAGTGTCTTCTACTATAGCCTCGGGCCGAGCAAAGCCTTGTGAGTGGATTTGGTAGACGGAAACTGGGAGAAGCCCGTCGTATATGTGTATATATATATATATATGTGTGTGTGCGTGTGTGTGTGTGTGTTTGTGTGTCTGTTTGTCCCTACCAGCATCCCTTGACAACCGATGCTGGTGTGTTTACGTCCCCGTAACTTAGCGGCTCGGAAAAATAAACCTATAGAATAAGTACTAGGCTTACAAAGAATAAGATCTGGGGTCGATTTGCTCGCAGTCAAATGACTGAAACAAGTAAGAGAGTAAAAGAGAGTATGTATCAACTACAAATGTCTAAAAGTGAAAATTTGTGAGTCATTAGAAAACAATTTGTGAAATTCTTGCTGAAGTGTTTATCCTGCCATCCAGATAATATGTAACATCTAACTGGAAACATGTTTATAATCCCAGTTTATCATTTTTATTATAATGGCTTTCTTTGTACCATCCACTGCATCTGATCGAAGGAGAGAAACATACTTAACACACAAAACAATTTAAAGCCATTTACATGAAGTGTAGAAATAATAGGTCATCTGTAAGGAAGGTGATTTATCTCCGTCTTCCTGCGAGCGAAGAGAACGGATTTCTAGTCTTGTTATCTGTGCATTTTCTCCGTCATTGTTTTCCGCCGAAGTTAAATCCTTTTATCAGCTGGCACAGGTTGTTGAAATTGCAAATGTTGGTACAGTAACTCTCCCTCTATAAAAAAAAGTATTATTCAACATAGTCTTCAGCATCGGCAATGCATTTGGAAAACTATAAACTGAGCACTGTTATACCCATTTCTTTCACCTTGTCTGTAACATCAAATCTTTGTTCATATCAAACCATACAGCATCGGACTAAACAGGTGAAATTCGAATAACGCTAGATCCAGACTGTACGATGTATAAGGGACCACAGACCAACCCTTTTCGTCGATTGTCTGATTTGTTGCCAAAGTTAAGTACGATCACGCATTACTATTGTGAATTTGGATTGTTTGCAGATTATTGTTCGGCCTCTTCCAACTACTGATGGCTTATCTTACATAGCTTTGTGAGTCTCTCAATGTAGCGCTCTCTCTTCACCATACAGCCACGGTTTAGAAAATCAAGCAGAATGATTCTTTTCTTATCCCCCACAAAACACTCACCACGAACTTCTAGATCGATCGCTAGCTTTTGATATTCTTAGGCTTTGGAGAAGACTGTGGATCCATTCCCTGGACTGAGCCTTCTTTTCCGGATCATAAATATTAATTCTTTCTCAACAGTTCGGATAAAGACCGATTTTTATTAGTTTGAAACACTTCCACCAGATCACAGTAGACACCTATCCATCTTTCCTTCAAATATAGTTTCAACTTACAAACTATTTACTTTGCAGTCAGTTTCCGCCATCTTCTGTAAAGCATCTTGATCACAATTTAGTTGCTCGGCAACCCACGCTTGGATTAAAACACATATCTCTGAGCAAATCAGTTCATTTACATTCAGGTGAATCATGTCAATGATTGCAGTAAATGGTCTCCCACTGCGTGGCTTCTCTACAATGCTGGCTTCCTCTTCATGAAATTTCTTCATCCATTTGTGAACATTGTTCTTGATAATGGTATCATCTCAGTAAATAATCTGAGATAACATATTGCTTCAGCTTGGTGCAAAACACTTTCGATAGAGGACGAGTTACTCTAATTGTATGTAATATTTGAATAACCTGTGTCAGTTAATGATATAGGCCTCGTTTTTGTATTAATTTCAGTAAAACACATACATAATTCTTTGACGAGGCACTATTTGGTAGGTGCATAAATTTCATGATGCAGGGATCATATACACTCTGAGGGCACATTGCAATCAAAGGATAGAGTTAATGCTACGTCTACGAATCCCATTGATTGAGGCCCTTTGAAGTCGATTTCGTATGATGGCGTATTGGCAGAATCATTGGCACATCGGACAAAATTTCTTGAATATTTGTTCCGTTTCTCAACGTTCTGAATTCAAATGATTGAGCTTAACTTTACTCTTCATCCTAGTGAGGGTGACAAATGAGGTACCAGTTCTGGGCGGTGGTTCTGTAGAACCGCTACAGTGTTGGATATAATGCATTTATGTCAGTTCTTTAGCACCTACGTTCACCTGCATGAACACTGGGGTTAAATTGTCTCGAACTTTGCCATTCGTTGGGGTAAGATTGTGGCCTAAAGAGAGGAGACTTGTTGGATATATGCCTGCTCTTCCTCCGTAAAAAATTCCTTTGCCAAGCCTGTATCCTGGAGATAAAGGGTCAACATTCTACACGGAGTTCTATATTCAACCCTAGCCGATATGGACTTTATATCGTTCTTACAGCAAAACAAAAATATATCCCATCATAGAATGTCCTTTAGTATATATATATTTTAATGTAAATAAATATTTTCTGCATGTTTCCTTATAAGTACATGTGACATGGAAGATACTCACAGAAGAATATGATGGAAATTAAAAACAATCGGAAACGGTTCAATAGTTGAAGAAATTCTGAATTTAGCCGAAGATATTTTGTACACTACAGCTAAAACTATTTTCGTTTGGGTAATTATTCATAAGCATTATAATAATCTCGGAGACAATGGTTTTCATTTCCCGTCAAATTGAAATTTACCGTTATTGGTTTGTAAATTAATTACGATAAATATATATATATATATATATATATATATATATATATATACTAATATATATATATACATATATATGTATATATATAGATATAAACATATATATATATATATATATATATATATAATATATATATATACTAATATATATATATACATATATATGTATATATATAGATATAAACATATATATATATATATATATATATATATATATATATATATATATATATATATATATGTGCATGTAATGTGTGTGTATGTGTGAGAGAGAGGGAGAGAAAATGAGAGAGAGATGGGAGGCTGAGGGATAGAAAGATATATTGAAGGAATGATAGATAGAGTTTAAGATAAACGCAATTTCTTATTCATGAGAATATGAAAAAAAACAGCTATAAAAATCTTTGAATTTTGAACAGTATATTTAGACAAGAAATATCGCATTGAATCTCGAAGACGAAAATAACAAAATTTCAAACTTAATCTTATAACATCTAATATGTTTAGACAATAGAACCAGTAATAGAATATTTGTGCAATGTGTGTCTCCGAAAATATTTATTCTAATTATGAATATGTAGGTGCTTATAAGTGTTCATATATGTATATTTGTATGTATGTCGTTTTTTATTATTTGAAATTCTCCTATAAGGATGGACGTGGTTTCCAACAATGAAACAAAGCTCCATTTTTTTAATATTTGCTTTGCATCAACAGTCGTATCATACTTTGTAGCATACTTCCGAGGTTCTAATAACTCTTCGAGCATCATTAGAATCTATATGTCCAGATACGTTCCACATATCGGCGTGTCATTTGTTGGTTGCGTTGGTGCTCAGAATGTGCCAATTTTGTGCTGTAAACGATCATTACCTCTCTGGTAGTGAATCTTATACTCGACTTGTAGGCTAGTGTGATTAATACCAGTTCAGCCTGTCGCCTTATCTAGTTTTTAGTTTTGAAAATAAGGCATAAAATTTCAAATGCCCTTTCAAGATCGATGACAGCTACAATGTTCAACACATCAAGTAGTACTTTGTTTATCTGATCAATTGAGGGTGTATTAAAATTGATTTCAAATTTTGGCACAAGGCCAGCACATTCGATAGAGCGAATTAGTCGATTATATTGACTCCAGTGCTAAGCTGGTACTTATCTTATCGACATCGAAATGATGAAAAGCAAAATCGACCTCGGTGGAATTTGAACTCAGAACGTAAAGAGAGATGAAACACTGCTAAGCATTTTCCCCATTGCTAACGATTCTGACAGCTCGCCGCCTCAATGGTGTATTGAAATTGCCCCACGTTTTGATAGGCAGATGTTTGTACTCTTTCTACTTCAATAAAATCGTCAGGTAAGGTATTAGAAACTTTAGCAACCTATCGATCCAACATTTTTTTTTCTGAGAGTCATCTCATATTCAGAATTATGTTTTGTTAGGTGACTACATTTGACAGTGCTTCGCTTATTGGTTTGTGTGTGAAATTGCTATTTTTTGCGTAGTGCTAATAACGGTCTGTTTAAGACGTGTTATTGCTTATTTTCATTTTTCAATTTCATGCTTTTTAAATCCATGTTCTTGCTTACAAATGTTCGAAGACTTTTCAAAATGTTTGGCGTTTGAACTAGGTGAGGATTTTGTTATCCCAACAAGCAAATATTTACAAAAAGGTATATAGAAAAATTTCCAACAGCAGACTTTATTTTTTTCAATCCCAAGATGAAGAGAGGAATAATGGAGATGTTCCAAAGCATCTCCTCCAAAACATATTTTTCAGGATGCATAGAATAATTATTCGCTTCTTTCTAGGATCTGTTTGAACACGTCCATTTTTTCCTCAAAACACTACGATTATCACATCTCCACACACACACACAATCACCAACAGTTGTAGCACAAACCTCCACCACCACCATCGCCACAACAACCACAACAACAACAATAACAACACAGTTTCCAAATAGAATGAAGTGAAGAGCCTAGATAGGTAAAGAAATCTATTGGCATTATTCTGAGCTCACTACCCTAAGCACGTGATGGAAGTCGCCTGATACAAATAGATAATATAAAATAACCTTATTTGATCTAGAAAAATAGTTTCAAGAATCGAAAATTAAACTGGTTAGTATTCTTATAGACCATGGAAAATACAATAAAAAATACTTTCTTTCTGTATGTAATAGAACAATAGAAAGCTAAATATACCGAGAGAAAAAAAACTATAAAGTCATTGTGTATATCCAAAGAGTTATAGTAAGCCATAATAATGGAAAATACAATTCATTCATTGTCAATATCTGACAATGAAGGAAGTGAACTAATATGAAAGCCAAAATATCACAAATGTAGTTATTTTTAACTGCTCAAGATCAATGCTTAATCATTAAGAGCTACCAGATTAAAGTTATTGAACAAAAAATGCGAGCTGTAGGCTATGAACCAATAAGCAATTTACCGTCTCATTTCAGAAGAAAACTTCAAGCAAAGATAACATATATTCACAGATATGATGAAGGAGGTAGTTCTTTTCATTGGTAATATCAACGTTTTTTCCTCCCCTTTAACCGGTTTCAGTCCCTGCACCGATGTTGGGAGACCACCTTCATTTTTTTGTTAGTCAATTATATCGATTCGATTACTTGGTCTAATATTTATTTAATTGACTTCCGCTGAATAAAAATCAAACTGCACCTGGATCGGATTTGAACTCGAAGCGCTGCCGCTTCTAGCAAACCATCACAGCAGATTATTAATACTGAAATATGTTATGCACATCAGAATTGGAAATAAATGGTATAACACCAAAGACAGTTTTCGACAATGAGAAAACTATTCTTGACTGGAAGATATCTATCTGCACTTATAAGAAGAGCAATACATAGATTCTGGATTTTCAAAGGTAGAAACATGCGCTGTGATAGATCTCTCGATGTCTAGGTTACATCCAATAAAATGCCAGGCTAGTTCACTGACTGGTATGAATTCACCCCAAAACATGCTGATATTTCTGACCCATAGACGTGCGGTTTCCACCCTTTGCATCTACTCTTCTACTACAATATCCTCTGCTTTTCGGAGTTCACCCTTGTCCTACCACAACTCAAGCATTCTCGAGAGTCCCTCGTCTCCTCCCTTCATCAATCATGTTGTGTCCTTTCAGCAGATCCCACAATGAGCGATACACCTTGTTTTTTACTCCAGAACGATGGCCGTGTAATTCACCCTCATAATACATAATATTTTTGCAGTTGTTTTTCAACACTTTAAGTGTAATGAAAACGGTATTCATCTCACTATTTCCGAAGGACCTGCGAAGAGTATGGCTTTTTTTCCAGCCTTTAAAGAGACAAGTAAATTTTGTCTCCTTTAGCAGCACAAAGATGATTACTACACATACCATGAAAAATATCATCGCACCTCATCTCCACAATCATAATGAGTATCCACCTAGAACATTCAAGATAGCCAGTGATACTAAGCCTTGTTATTACAGAGTGTTCCTCCATGCCAATGAAAATCCTCAACATAGCAAAGACTCTATCACAAAGACTGATCTACCGTTTCAAAGCTAGGAGATATTTCAACCTCCGTCGAATACCTACCCTATACAAAAACACAAGAAACATGCACAATAGAATAATGTTGCTGCTACATATGCAAACATCATAGACCGAATTCAGTAAAGGACCAAATTAGAATGATGTCGCTCAACACAACAAAATCTCTGACATTCCGACGTGCTCGCTAATCTCTCTACCTTTACTACTACTACTACTACTAATACTACTACTAATACTACTACTACTACTACTACTACTACTACTACTACTACAGCAACAATAGCCTCTGATCGTCACTTTTCGAGTAACTTACTATATCTCCTGATTCTCCACTCTTACGCCCGCCATACAATTTGTGTGCACTCCTACCAGCTATAGTTAGTATATATATATATACATTATATAAAAGGGCTTAGTAAAATAAATTACTTTGCCGCATACTGAACTCATTAGAAATAGCAGCTAAAAAAACTTTTTTAAAACTATTTCTAATACTTAAAGAAAACCTCTCTCATATAGTGTTTGCTCAATATGACTTTGACTAATCTTGAAACGTTTGCTCAATTCAACTCACGCAAATATGGGGGTAGAGACATTAAAAAATCAAGTGCAAAGGTTATTTGAGAACGTACGTTTCAAGATTAGTCAAAGTCGACATTTCTATCATCAGCTCAGAACTCCCTGGTTTGGATTTGAAAACACTTCTTCGCTTGCATTTTTGAGTTTGTTGGCACTGTTAGTTACGAGCAGATCTTCAGAAGCGATAGGAAGCCGAAAGGGTATGCTCCCACTTTCAGTGTTTTCAAATCCAAACCAGGGAGTTCTGAGCTGTTGATAGAAATGTCGACTTTGACTAATCTTGAAACGTACGTTCTCAAATAACCTTTGCACTTGATTTTTAATGTCTCTACCCCCATATTTGCGTGAGTTGAATTGAGCAAACACTATATGAGAGAGTTTTCTTTAAGTATTAGAAATAGTTTTAAAAAGTTTTTTTAGCTGCTATTTCTAATGAGTTGAGTATGCGGCAAAGTAATTTATTTACTAAGCCTTTTTATAATGTAATAATTTGAATTCGCCTTAAATGGTCCCTTTGCATACTGAATACTTGGTGAAATTGATTAATTAATAATTTTACCCTCAATTGTTGAAATATATATATATACATATATATAGATATACATATAATATATTATATATATACATATAATATATATATATATCATATATATATATGTACATACATTTATACATTTATATATATGTGCATATTATACATGCGAAGACACATGATTATATACATGCATGCATACATATATACATACATATACATACACATGCACACACACACACGCGTACACATGTACACACACTCAAACACACATATAATAAATCTCCATGTACACGATGAAAACCGAGAATCAGAAGGATGACATACATATTCGTTCTTAATATGTTTCGGCAGATTCAAACATGGTTATGTTAATCGTTATTGTATTTGATGATTTGAGCACAGCTTCTATTGGGTTACCCGGAAAGTCCGTGCCGGTTTTTAAAGGAAGGAAAAAGGTCAATAAATACTTGCCATTACATTTTTAATCAACCAAATATGAACCATTTTGTTGCATCTTTCATCTTTTCTTTAATTTGAAAATACCTACTTCCCAGAATTGAGGTGGTTTCATGGCAAATAATTCATCAAGGTATCTTTTTACGTCACCCAAGGAATTGCAATTTTTACCATTAAGACTATTCTGCAGAGACCTGAATAAGTGGAAATCCGAAGGAGCAATATCTGGTAAATATGGACGGTGGGATAATACATCCCAGCTGAACTGGAGCAATTTTTGTCAGATCCCCAAAACATCAAGTGCCGAAAATGAACTTCCTTATCTTCCATTTTAAAGGGTTACAGAATTAACACAGGTTATAGGAACATAAACCTTCTTCCACGAAAAGATAGCTTAAACTGTGCTCTAAAGTCAAATCCTATTTTATGGACTCAACCATGTTCTAAAATAAGTCGAAAGGTAAGCTACTATAAATCGGCACGAACTTTCCGGACAACCCAATATTTTCAGACGAATGTCTGTTCATATCATACTCGATTCATTAGAGTAAGGAAACATTGGAATATCCAGTGTTTCAACATCGTTGTGTCCTTTCAGCCAAAGCTCTCCGAACTAATGAATTTAATGAATCTAACAAAAGTTTGTAGCCCTTGTGATATATATATGCATGCATATATGTGTGTGTGTGTGTACGTGCGTGTGTGTGCACGTGTGTGTGTGTGTGCACGTGTGTGTGTGTGTGCATGTGTGTGTGTGTGCATGTGTCTGTGTGTGTGTGTGTGTGTACGAGTTTGTGTGTGTCTTTTTGCAATCTCGCATTTGTAAACTTCTGTGCATATTTATGCGGCCAGTGTGGCTGGTAAAATTTTAAAATATTATTAGTTATAATTATTATTTATATTGTTACTAAAATACCCGATTGTAATCTTTAAGGCAGTGAGTTAGCAGAATCGTTAGCGCGCTGAACTAAATGCTTAGCGGCATCTCGCCCGTCTTTACGTTCTGAGTTCAAATTCCGCCGAGGTCAATTTTGCCTTTTATTCTTCCAGGGTCGATGAAATAAATCAGTTGAACACTGGCGTCGATGTAATTGACTAGTCTCCCTCCCCCAAGAATTTCAGGCCTTGTGCGTATAGTAGAAAGTAGAAAAAATAGCACAAGTTAAACACTGTAGTCGATATAATCGACTGGTACACTCCTCCGAAATTGCTGGCCTTGTACCAAAATTTGAAAACAATATTGTTATAAAAACCAGATTCTCTTCTAATTCTAATTTTCTAAGCTTCTAACTTCAAAAAAAAAATGTATAAATACAAAGAAAAGAATGTGGACGTGCATAGATCTCGGCTTCTGACACGACGCACCTTATAGCCATCCATTGTAGCGTTCAGTGGAGAGAGCCTAACGTGTAGACACTGCTTGAAGAAACAGTCGCCAAGGCAACAGGTGTTTCGAGAAGAGAAATGTCACGCCGTATGATAACCAACAGATTGGAAAATACACATACAAACATACAGACACACACACACACACGCGTGCGTGCGCGCAGATGCATGCATACATGGATACATAGAGGCATGCATACACACACATACACACACATATATAGACACACATATATTTATATACATACATACATGCATATATAAATAAATATATATATATTTAAATATACAGATATATATATATATATATATATATTACATCCATATATAAATACACACAGTCACACACACACACACACCATCATATATATAATATATATATATATATATACGCATATACACATATACATGTCTATCATCCATCCATCCATATATCCCTCCATCCATCTATCCATATTTCGCATATACGTACATATATATATATTTCGATGACAGGAAAGCACTCATATTAATACACATATTCATAGCGATTTCTGTTGGTGTAGGATTTATTTAACGATTTAAATGAGGTGAAAAAAATCTTCATTTCATTTGGCTCATTAGAATTAGAGCTGCTAAGTATCATGCTAGTTAATTCACTGTGAAAATCTAGCGACAGCTACATTGTCTGCATACGCCGGCCCCTCCTACTCCTGCATTTCGTCATCGTCATCACCACCACCACCACCACCATCTTCATCATCA
>NC_043001.1:120388703-120393703 GCF_006345805.1 Octopus sinensis | reverse complement strand
TTTATTGCGTCTTATAGTCAAGTTTATTTTCAAAGAACCGACAAATTAAACACAGGACTCCTACGCGGTAATTTGAATTAAGCACGCAACTTCTACACTAATATTTTGATGTAAAATTTAAATCATGATTAATGAAACGTGATTTCAATTTTTGCGTGGCAAAATCTTGTTCTTAATGTCTATTGATAGATATTAATGTAATGCTGTACGATCTTAAATAGGCTTTTATACATTCAAAAGTAATTTTACTCAAGGAAGATTCACTTCTCTCCCAAGAGAATTATTAAATCGTCTTCCGGATAACTTTTTTCAAATATTGAATAGCTTAATTCACATCATATGCAATGCCTAATTCGTTGATAAGGTATTGTTACGTCAATGACAAATACCGAAAATCATAGAATAATTTCATTCAACTCGGCAGGGGATTAATATGGATTAAAGTTAATGTTTTAAAATCTACACATGGCAGTATACGAGACAATAAAGCAGCGGGAGTGGGGCAGATTTAGCGAGTGTAGCTTTTAACATTCCTATTATATCTAAAGAATAAAACCACATATATTGTTTATTAATGCCTGTTGAGCACGAATTCGTTTCAGCATAGGAATGTGTTCAACTATGCAAAATAATAATAATAATAATAATGATGATAATAATAATAATAATAATAAAAATAGTAATGATAATAATAATGATAATAATAATAATAATAATAATGATAATAATAATAATAATAATAAAATAATAATAATAATAATAATAATAATAATAATAATAATAATAGTAATGATAATAATAATGATAATAATAATGATAATAATAAGCAACTGAAAGGCACCTGGGCATGACAAGATCCCCAACTTCTGGTTGAAGTATCTAACAGGAATGCACAAAACTTTAACAACGTACTAGCAGAGCCAGAGACAATGCCTGAATGGCTCACGAAGGGGAAAACCATCTTAATTCCCAAATCAAATGAAACAGAAAAACCAGAAAACTACAGACCAATAAACTGCCTCCCTACTATGTTCAAGGCATTTACTGCAGTGATATCACAAAGGCTGAACAAGCACCTGGACGAAAACAAACTGTTCCCAGAAGAGCAGAAAGGATGCCGCAAAGGCTCATATGGCTGTAAAGATCAACTAATGATTAATAAAGCCGTAACTGAAGACAGCCACAGAAAGAGGAAAGGCCTCAGTATGGCCTGGATTGACTACAAAAAGGCGTTTGATAGCATCCTCCACACATGGATCCTCGAAACACTAGCCATTAACAAAGTAGCACCAACAATCATAAAATTCATAGAGCACTCTATGAATAAATGGCAAACAGTCCTACACCTCCAAACAAAAGAGGGACTCATGAAAACCAAAGACATCCCCATTAGAAGAGGAATATTCCAGGGAGATACGCTCTCTCCACTCCTTTTCTGCTTGGCACTGTCACCTCTATCTGATATGCTAAATAGAACTGGATGCGGATATAAATGTTACGGCAAAACGATCAGCCACCTTTTATATATGGATGACCTAAAACTATACGCTGCAAATGACAAACAGCTGGAAACACTATTAAAGACAGTTCATGGATTTACCAAAGAAATAGATACGAAATTTGGATTAGAAAAATGCGCCAAAGTAACCATGAAAAGAGGAAAACTAGTTAAGAGTAACAACATCACACTAGATGAAGCAAATGAAATAAAAGAATTAGACCAAAGCCAAACTTACAAATACTTAGGAATCCATGAACTAGATAAGACACAACACACACAAATGAAAGAGAAAATAAAAAAAAGAATATTATAGACGAGTTAGATCAATACTAAACACAGAGCTTAATGCTAAAAACAAGATAATAGGTATCAACACTTTAGCTGTCCCAGTTATAAGTTACAGCTACAATATCCTTAACTGGACACGAAATGAACTGACCAAAATAGACAGGAAAACAAGAAAAATAATGACAGGATCTAGGATGCATCACCCAAAATCTGACAGAAAGACTATATATACAACGTATAGAAGGTGGTAGAGGCCTTATACAGCTGGAAAACTACTATAAAATAACCACCATAGGACTGCAAAAATATCTACTTCAGAAGGAAGGAAAACTGATCCAGATAGCGGCAAAACACGAGCAAAACAAAAAACTGTTCTCAGTATTTAAGGAAGCTGACAAATACAAACAAGAAATCATACCACCTAATAAACATGTAGAAGAAGATGAAGAAGATGAAGAAACAACAAAAGCTATAAAAAAAATGAAATCCAAACTAAAAATAGAACAGCAACGAACCATGATAAAACGATGGCAAGAAAAGCCCCTTCATGGTAAATACTGGACTAAACTAAACGCAAAAGAAATAGACAAAGAAAAATCCCAGCAATGGTTGAGAAGCTCAGGACTCAAAGCAGAAACAGAGGGATTTTTAATTGCAGCACAAGACCAAAGCCTCCCCACCAGAAATTACCAAAAACATGTAATGAAAAGAAATATTACAAGTAACTGCAGAATATGTGGAGATGGACAAGAAACAATAAATCATATTATCTCTAGCTGCCCAGTCCTGGCTAAGAAGGAATATATTCACAGACATGACAGAGTTGGAACTTACATACATTGGAAGCTATGCCAATATTATGGAATAACAACAGAAAAAAGATGGTATAGGCACACACCAGAAAAGGTCACAGAAAACGAGAAAGCAACCATACTCTGGGATATGCCGATACACACAGATAGAGAAATTAAGGCCAACAGACCAGATATAGTTGTCAGAGACCATGAAGAAAAAAAATGCTTTCTAATTGATGTATCAGTACCGGCAGATGACAACGTGTCTCTAAAAGAAATGGAGAAACTCTCAAAATACAAAGACCTGGAAATAGAGGTAACTAGAATGTGGAATCTGAAAACAGAAACAATTCCTATCATAGTAGGTGCATTAGGCATGATAAAAAAATATTCAGACAAATACATAACAAAAACACCAGGACTTACAAACACATATAACATACAGAAAATTGCACTACTAGGCACTGCACACATCCTACGCAGAGCACTTTCCATACAATAACCATCAGAGCATCACAACAAATCACAGCACATACCCAAGGCACACAGAGCTGCGCTCGGTAGTGAAGTGAAAGCACGCTATAAAAATAAAAATAAAACTACTGAATAATAATAATAATAATAATAATAAAAGAGGAAATAAGAGAGGGTACGAAGTTACATCAGAGTTTCGAGGAATGAAGTATTCAGCTTATGTTTTGTGGCTCTCGCTACAATTTGTTTCCAATATTAAGCGCAAATTCCGCCGAGATTGACTTTGCCTTTCATTCTTACGGTATCGATAGAATAACTATCAGTTGAACAGTGGGGTCGATGTAATCGACTTACTCCTCCCTTGAAAATGCTGGCCTTGTGTCAAAATTTGAAATCAATATTAAGAGCAGAGCATAAGGCGGCAATCTGGCAAAGTCGTTAACGTCACGTTACCCGTGCATTTCGAACGTCTTTACGTTCTGAGTTCAATTCCCACCGAGGTCGACTTTGCTTTCAGTATTCTGGTGTCCATAAAATAAGTACGACTGGAAGCGATATAATCGGACTTACACTCTCTTCGAAAATACTGGTCTTATGCCAAAATTTGAAATCAATATTAAGCGCAGAGGTGGTGAGCTGGCAGAAGCGTTGACAGGCCGGGCAAAACACGCAGAAGCATTTCATCCGCCGTTTTTACGTTCTGAGTTTACTTTTCAGCCTTTCGGGGTCGATAAAATAAGAATCAGTTGGGATCAATGGGATCAATGAAGTCGACTTAGCCTTTTCTATAAAACTGCTCACCTTGTGATAATTTGAAATAAATATTAAGCGCAGATTAGACTGCAATATTGCTCCAGCATGGCATTAAACACCATAACTAAAATAAACTAAAACATCAAAGAAGTGATTCTATAGAAGTCACTTTATATGTTTATATATATGTGTGTGTGTGTGTGTGTGTGTGTGTGTGTGTGTGTGTGTGTGTGTGTGTGTGTGTGTGTATGTATGTATGTATGTATGTGTGTGTGTGTGTGGAGGCGCAATGGCCCAGTGGTTAGGGCAGCGGACTCGCTGTCGTAGAATCAAGGTTTCTATTCCCAGACCGGGTGCTGTGAGTGTTTATTGAGCGAACACACTTAAAGGTCCACGAGCTCCGGCAGGGGTTGTTGGCGATCCCTGCTGTACTCTTTCGCCGCAACTTTCTCTCACTCTTTCCTCTGTTGGCCTGCTCGCTTAGCCAACGGGGTGGCGTCATTTGAAGGCTAATACAATGCGAAACGCATTGTGACCAGCGATGTGTAGTAACGTCTGATAGCCTGATCGGTCACGGTGATCACGCTGATATATATATATATATATATATATATATATATATATATATATATATATATATATATATATATATAAACACACACACAACTTAATAAATCGTACTTAATGCAGTACTCAGGTAAATTCAGAAGAGTTTGATGTTCGTTTCTTATCCAATGCACTGCGCTGCCAAACTTTTCTAAACTTCCAGCAGTAAAGACACCATCGATGGAAGTAAGTTGTGTTTATTAGTGTATGTGAACGTTATACTTGGAAGTAGCATTATCATTGGTTTCTACCACTGTACTCCACTTTTAATGTGTGGAATAAACGGTTATCTTATGCAAAGGGAGATTTATCTTTCGTCTGCTGAAGACGGTGTTTGTTTTGTTATTAGTAGGTTTGACTGACGTCGGATTGAAGAGTTCCCTGGTCTTTTTCTACGGCATGGCATTTTGGAAAACTGTATCCTACTTTAGTTTTAAGTTTTGTGAATAATATAGGCGAATGGAAAATGTGCGGGAGACCGTTGGATGGACTGTATCTCGAATTCAAAGGACCAGCGTTGTCAGACACTATGTCACGCTAATTCTGCATTGAGATTATAACAAGGAATCAAGTGTTTGTGGAAT
>NC_043001.1:120361203-120383703 GCF_006345805.1 Octopus sinensis | reverse complement strand
CAAATTCACTGCACTAGAGTTCATTTGATTAATTTAGACTCAATCAAAACGATTTTAGATAGGGGGGGCTTAGTTACCAGCTTTAAGACTCGATTGGTAATTTCGGTTACCAATACTGTGGCATGCAAAGCAAATGTAAAGAAGCAGGAGATATGTAGCTAGGCATTTTGTCCGACGCTTTAACGAATCTGCTTTCCTAATTAGACACAAGTGGAGGCACAATGGCCCAGTGGTTAGGGCAGCGGACTCGCGATACGAGGATCGCGGTTTCGATTCTCAGACCGGGCGTTGTGTGTGTTTATTGAGCGAAAACACCTAAAAGCTCTACGAGGCTCCGGCATGAGGTGGGGGTGGCGACCCCTATTGTACTCTTTCGTCACAACTTTCTCTCACACTCTATCTTGAGTAACGCTGTGATGGACTGGCGTCCCGTCCAGCTGGGGTGGGGACACTTGCGCCACAGAAACCGGGAAACCGGGCCCATGAGCCTGGCTAGGCTTCAAAAGAGCGACGTTATATCGTTTTTATATAATTAGACTCAAAGGAAATAGATTTGAAGGACATGTCTTGGTCCCACCAACACCGGCACTTGATTGGTTCTTTATGTTATCGATCACAAAAAAGGAAAAGCAATGCTAACCTCAATTGGATTTGAATTTAGAACCCAAAGAGTCATAAGAAATATCGCAATGCATTTTTTACCAGAGACAGAAAGATTCTGCAGGCTCATCACGTGATAAATATGGACCCAACACTTCATACCAGGTACATTCGACAAGTTTTGAGACTTCTCTTTAGGTGAGGCAGTCATAACTGTCCTAGATTAATTATACTACTACTACTACTACTACTACTACTACTACTACTACTACTACTACTACTACTACTACTACTAATAATAATAATAATAATAATAATAATAATAATAAATAATAATAATAATGATATTCTTTCTACTATAGGAGCAACGGCTGAAATTTAAGAGGAGGGGAATAGTCAGTTACAGTGGAAATACGAAATTCGAAAGTTGTGGTCATTGAAGAGAGTGGACCTAATGCCAATAGAAATTGGTGCACTTCGAAGTATTGGCACTCAACTACCATCATGGCTCAAAAAGACTGATACAAGTGCGAACACCTACATAAATCAGCATTGCTTGGAACTACAAGAATTCTTCGCAGGGTTCTTGAAGCATGACCAGTAAACAAGTGTCACCTTAGTCTGCTGGCTGTGGACAGCTGACACTTTCCGTCATACCCAGCAAAATAAGATGTGTCTTCATTACGTATAATAATAATAATAATAATAATAATAATAATAATAATAATAATAATAATAATAATGCCCTGATGCAGTACCAGGCTGTGGCTCTCATGGCTTCTGATCTTAACTGATTGGAAGTGTTATCATGTACATTGTTTTGTCTTGGTATAAAAGATGGGTTTTACAGCAAATATTCTGCTCAATACCACAGATTTACTTGTCAGTTGTTTGACCTTAACCAGTTGAGTATGTCCCTTAGTGGCTGACGATATGTACATCTCTGGTCACGAGCAGAAGTAGTGGGGGAGCATCATAGCCATGTGTTGAGAGGGATTCTTTGGGGTTTGAATAATTCACCTCTGGAAACATGGGTGGTTCTTTCAACATCCTTAAACAACCCTTTTCAGGGACCTTTTGAGCGGGATGGACTACTCAACCTGAAGAAAATTCTAACTGGGCCCCACCTGCAAGGTCATGTGCTGTTTATCTTGATATGAGATCACCATGTCGCACACATATGGTTGTGATGCATGTGCCTGGTGTACCTTTATCAGACGGGTAGTCATGATGGGTATATTGGGCTTCGTATATTTTACCCCAGTGTCACTTTGATGGCATGCACTGCTCTCTCACTCAATAATAATAATAATTGGAAATATTATCATGTCCATTTTTTTTTCTTGGTACAAAACATGGGATACAGCAAATATTCTGCTCAATACCACAGATTTGCTTGTCAGTTGTTTGACTTTAACCAGTTGAGCATGTCTCTTAGGGGCTGACGATATGTGCATCTCTGATTACGAGCATAAGTAGTGTGAGAGCACGATAACCACGTATTGAGAGGAATTCTTTTGGGTTTGGATAATTCTATTCTGGAAACATGGGTATTTCATTTAACATACTTAAGCAACCCTTGTTCAGTGACATTTTGAGTGGGATGGGCTACTCAACCTGAAGAAAATTCTCACTGGACCCTACATGCAAGGTTATGCGCTGTTTATCTTAATGTAAGGTCACTATGTCACGCACATATGGTTGTGATGCATGTGCCTGGTGAACCTTATCGGACAGGCAGTCATGATTTTTATACTGAGCTCTGTATATTTTACCCCAGAATCCGTTTCATGGCATGCACTGCTCTCTCACTCAATAATAATAATATAATAATAATAATAATAATAATAATAATAATAATAATAATAATAGCCCTGATGCAGTACCAGGCAGTGGCTCTCATGGCTTCTGATCTTAACTGATTGGAAGTGTTATCATGTACATTGTTTTGTCTTGGTATAAAAGATGGGCTACAGCAAATATTCTGCTCAATACCACAGATTTGCTTGTCAGTTGTTTGACCTTAACCAGTTGAGCATGTCCCTTAGTGGCTGACGATATGTGCATCTCTGATCACGAGCAGAAGTAGTGGGGGAGCATCATGGCCATGTGTTGAGAGGGATTCTTTGGAGTTTGAATGGTTCACCTCTGGAAACATAGGTGTTTCGTTCAATATCCTAAAGCAACCCTTATTCAGGGACCGTTTGAGCAGGATGGGCTACTCAACCTGAAGAAAATTCTAACTGGGCCCCACCTGCAAGGTCATGTGCTGTTTATCTTGATATGAGATCACCATGTCGCGCACATATGGTTGTGATGCATGTGCCTGGTGTACCTTTATCAGACGGGTAGTCATGATGGGTATATTGGGCTTCGTATATTTTACCCCAGTGTCACTTTGATGGCATGAACTGCTCTCTCACTCAATAATAATAATAATAATAATAATAATAATAATAATATAATAATAATAATAATAAGAACACTGGGGAACGTTTAAGATGTAAGAAGGAAAATACAGAGCTCCGAAATCTATCCACAAACATCGAAAACAAGGACATCCTATGGAGCCAAAGATTTACTAACAAAGAATTGGACTGTATCCGAGTAAGTAATACTAATTGAAATTTATTACTATTTTCGAAACGAAATGATGTATTTTGACTCGATATTATCTCCACCTCTAACACAGCACATGTAAACATGCGTGGAACATCACGATCATCCCCGACCCCAAACACCATGTACAAAGGAACTACGAAGAAATTAAATGCCACCGATACTATTCAACCCAAGAATAACAATCGAGCGGTACGTACATTAAACTTACAACAAAAAATGTACGAAAAACTACACGTGCGAAATAATGTGACAACAGAAATAAACGGACCGGTACCCTACGAAAATGACGACCGTCAAACTAATGGGCCGAACGTTGTACCTCATGTCCCGCAAATAAAACCCAAAAGACGTAAATGGACACGTGAGGAATACATTTCGATCTTACATGCATACTTCACAGCAATGCTCTACCCAAAAAATGAAAATACAACAACACATACATATAAAATATGGAAGGAAAATAATAGAGATATAGACTTGGATACAGCAATGAACCCTAATAAATTAGCTAACGTACGAAGATACATTCTCAACACAAAAAAAATATCAGAAATAGAAATAGAACACCTAAAAGAAAACATACACCAGGAAAATGTAGATAGAAGCCACACAACAATGCCCAATAATATAAACACTGAAACTGTAAAACACGAAGACAAACGCAACATTCCCAACAAACACGATGTAAACAACGAAGGGGAGCCTAATGATTATGATAATATAAAAAATAAAATAATCAAAGAACTGAAAACCACAGAGCCCAAAATGGACCACCGACCATACCTCCCAAGAATAAAAATAAACGAAATAACAACACCAATTATAAACAGCATAAACCTAGCCGTCACTGAACTAGCCACTGAAACAAAAAAAAGTGATATCACTGAACTAAATGACTTGATATACGCAGCAGCCACTGCAGCCACAAAAGAAGCTGGATACTCACCCAAACCCGCCCAAACAGGAGTACCACCACCCAAACAAACCCTGTGGATAAATAACATCCAAAACAAAATAAAAAAAATTAGAAAAGACCTGTCGATTCTTAATGAAATCAGCAAACAAGCAACGCTACTGAGCAACAAAAAGAGAACAAAAATGCTCCGCAAATATAACATCACAGAAAAAGATTTGCCTGAAATAAAAGAAAAGCTGAAGCAAGATATCCTTGCCAAAGCTCAAAGGATCCGCCGGTACGAGAAACGCCAACGCTTCTTTGAACAGAACAAAAAGTTCAACTCCAACCCCAAAAAGTTCTACCAAGAACTGGGCAAAAATAAAATAGAAGTCACTGCAGCACCAACGGCAGAAGAATTGGAAGAATTCTGGAGAGAAATATGGTCGGCGAACGAACCACCAAAAAAAAGGAGTATCAAAATAACAAACTCGGCATCTGAACAAATTTGGACCCCCATAACAACTGAAGAGTTCACCCACGCACTGCAAAGACTAAGCAACTGGAAGGCACCTGGGCATGACAAGATCCCCAACTTCTGGTTGAAATATCTAACAGGAATGCACAAAAAGCTGGCTGAAAACTTTAACAACATACTAGCAGAGCCAGAGACAATGCCCGAATGGCTCACGAAGGGGAAAACCATTTTAATTCCCAAATCAAATGAGACAGCAAAACCAGAAAACTACAGACCAATAACCTGCCTCCCTACTATGTTCAAGGCATTTACCGCAGTGATATCACAAAGGCTTAACAAGCACCTGGACGAAAACAAACTGTTCCCAGAAGAGCAGAAAGGATGCCGCAAAGGCTCATATGGCTAAAGCCGTAACTGAAGACAGCCACAGAAAGAAGAAAGGCCTCAGTATGGCCTGGATTGACTACAAAAAGGCGTTTGATAGCATCCCCCACACATGGATCCTCGAAACACTAGCCATTAACAAAGTAGCACCAACAATCATAAAATGCATAGAGCACTCTATGAATAAATGGCAAACAGTCCTACACCTCCAAACAAAAGAGGGACTCATGAAAACCAAAGACATCCCCATTAGGAGAGGAATATTCCAGGGAGACACGCTCTCTCCACTCCTTTTCTGCTTGGCACTGTCACCTCTATCTGATATGCTAAACAGAACTGGATGCGGATATAAATGTTACGGCAAAACGATCAGCCACCTTTTATATATGGATGACCTAAAACTATACGCTGCAAATGACAAACAGCTGGAAACACTATTAAAGACAGTTCATGGATTTACCAAAGAAATAGATATGAAATTTGGATTAGAAAAATGCACCAAAGTAACCATGAAAAGAGGAAAACTAGTTAAGAGTAACAACATCACACTAGATAAAACCAATGAAATAAAAGAATTAGACCAAAGCCAAACTTACAAATACTTAGGAATCCATGAACTAGACAAGACACAACACACACAAATGAAAGAGAAAACAAAAAAAGAATATTATAGACGAGTTAGATCAATACTAAAAACAGAGCTCAATGCTAAAAACAAGATAATAGGTATCAACACTTTAGCTGTCCCAGTTATAAGTTACAACTACAATATCCTTAACTGGACACGAAATGAACTGTCCAAAATAGATAGGAAAACAAGAAAAATACTGACAGGATCTAGGATGCATCACCCAAAATCTGACATAGAAAAACTATATATACAACGTATATAAGGTGGTAGAGGCCTTATACAGCTGGAAAACTACTATAAAATAACCACCATAGGACTGCAAAAATATCTACTTCAGAAGGAAGGAAAACTGATCCAGATAGCAGCAAAACACGAGCAAAACAAAAAACTGTTCTCAGTATTTAAGGAAGCTGACAAATACAAACAAGAAATCATACCACCTAATAAACATGAAGAAGAAGAAGAAGAAGATGCTGAAGAAACAACAAAAGCTATAAAACAAATGAAATCCAAACTAAAAATAGAACAGCAACGAACCATGATAAAACGATGGCAAGAAAAGCCCCTTCATGGTAAATACTGGACTAAACTAAACGCAAAAGAAATAGACAAAGAAAAATCCCAGCAATGGCTGAGAAGCTCAAGACTCAAAGCAGAGACAGAGGGATTTTTAATTGCAGCACAAGACCAAAGCCTCCCCACCAGAAATTACCAAAAACATGTAATGAAAAGAAATATTACAAGTAACTGCAGAATATGTGGAGATGGACAAGAAACAATAAATCATATTATCTCTAGCTGCCCAGTCCTGGCTAAGAAGGAATATATTCACAGACATGACAGAGTTGGAACCTACATACATTGGAAGCTATGCCAACATTATGGAATAACAACAGAAAAAAGATGGTATAGGCACACGCCAGAAAAGGTCACAGAAAACGAGAAAGCAACCATACTCTGGGATATGCCGATACACACAGATAGAGAAATTAAGGCCAACAGACCAGATATAGTTGTCAGAGACGATGAAGGAAAAAAATGCTTTCTAATTGATGTATCAATACCGGCTGATGACAACGTGTCTCTAAAAGAAATGGAGAAACTCTCAAAATACAAAGACCTGGAAATAGAGGTAACTAGAATGTGGAATCTGAAAACAGAAACAATTCCTATCATAGTAGGTGCATTAGGCATGATAAAAAAATATTCAGACAAATACATAACAAAAACACCAGGACTTACAAACACATATAACATACAGAAAATTGCACTACTAGGCACTGCACACATCCTACGCAGAACACTTTCCATACAATAACCATCAGAGCATCACAACAAATCACAGCACATACCCAAGGCACATAGAGCTGCGCTCGGTAGTGAAGTGAAAGCACGCTATAAAAATAAAACTACTGAATAATGATAATAATAATAATAATAATAATAATAATAATAATAATAATAATAATAATAATAATAATAATCCATTCTACTGGACTGAAATTTGGGGATAGGGAACTAGTCAATTACATTGACCCCAGTGTTTCATTGGTAGTTAATTTAACGACTCCGAAAGGATGAAAGGCGAAGTCGACCTTGAGGGAATTTAAACTCAGAACGTAGCGACGGGCGAAATACCGGTAAGCATTTTGATCAACAAAAATAATGTTTTCAACTTTTGCCACAAGGACAGCAATTTTGAAGGATGGGATGAGTGAATTACAACGACTTCACTGGTCAACTGGTACTTACTTTATCTACTTCGAAAGGATGAAAGGCAAGGTTGGCTTCAGCCGAATTTGAACTCAGAACCTAGCTACGGGTGAAATATCGCTAAGCAATTTGATTAATAATAATAATGATAATAATCCTTTCTGCTGCAGGCACAAGGCCTAACATTTTGTGAGAGGGACCTAGTTGATTACACCGGTACTTATTTTATCGACCCCGAAAATATGAAAGGCAAAGTTGACCACGGACAAAATTGAACTCAGAACGTAGCGACGGACTAAGTACCGCTAAGCATTTTGATCAATGATAATAATAATAACAGCAGTAATAAAATAATAAAGTTGTGAATAAATAAATGATAAGCGCATTTGTGTGTGTGTTGTTTGCTTGTTTGTTTAGAAATAGATGCTGATTAAAGTACATACTTATAGACATACGTACTTTCATTTAAACATTCATGTCTATCAGCACAATCCATTATCAGCGTTCTTAATAACTAGAAATAACACTATTCAACATCACCAGCAACGGCGGCTTCCTAATATGTCCCCCAACAAGAGACAAAGAAGATTTTTCAAGGATGGTTGAATATCACTGGTAAATCTAATCGAATAGAAATTGAACAACACACGTCATTATGAATGCATCTTTGCTCTCCCACCAATAGCAGCAGCAGTAGCACCACCACCACCACCACCAGAAATGGAATCAATAATGACAACAACAACAATAACAATAACACAAACATTAATTTTAATGACATATAACAATTGTGACTGGTCATTAAGATATCATACAGTAAACGTTCCTATCAAACATGGCGTCATCAATAGCAATATTTCCGGCTTATGATGAAATTCATTTTCTCTGTGAGGCAATCTTCCACTAATAGGCAATCTCCCGCCCTTAACAACATAGATTTTGATAGCGATTCTCAGAGTGGTCTGTCTGTCCGCCTGTGTTTCTCTCTCTCTCTCTCTCTCTGTCTATCTATGTGTCTGTCTGTCTATCTATCTATCTATCTATCTATCTATCTATCTATCTATCTATCTATCTATCTATCTATCTATCTATCTATCTATCTATCTATCTATCTATCTATCTATGTGTCTATCTACTTATTGGACCTCCATCACTCTTTCTCCATCTGTCAATTCTGTCAATGTAGTGTATATACATTATGTGCATACATGATATATATATATATATACACATATATACATACATACATACATACATACATACATACATACATACATATATACATACATACATACATATATATATAGATATATATATACAAACACATGCATGTACATACAACTATATTTAACCATTATATATATATACACACACACATACACACACACACAAGTTATACACACTCGCGCGCACACACATACATACGTATGCGTGTGCTTGTGTGCGCGTGCGTGCATGTAATCGTGTATGGTAAGGTGCGTGTGTGTGTCTGTGGTGCAGACAATGGTTTAGAAGATTACGTGGTTTGCTGTACATCGCAAGTTTTCCTCAAATTGAGCTCAGTTATGGACAACAGAAGAGACGATGTTATATTCATTCGAGGTTAATACAGGACTAATCACCCATTAACATTTATTCTGAGAATGAAATGTCAATTAATCATCTATCACACATACGCACACACGCACTCATGCACAAGGGCACATACACGCACGCACACACACACAATCGCGCGCACACATAACCACGCTCACACATACGCATGCACAGGTATACATACAAGGAAACATACATATACGCACATACATAAGCGCACATACACACATATATATACTCACGATGTGTGAGGATGGTATGGAAACAGGCGGATAAGCGTTCTGTGGCGCAGTTATAGGCGAAAACGGCGAAGTGGTCGAGTTTGCCACGTTTGTGGATCTTATGTAAAAGAGTGAGGTGTGTGGATGATGAGGTTTGAGGCTATGGAGGTAGGATAAGAGGTATAAAAAGATGAATCGGTAAAAGGATGAAGTAAAAGGTATCTTTGGTCTGGAATTATAGTGCTAAGACAATAGAAGTGAGTGGTTAGAGGCAAAAGCAACCTTACACATATTGACCCACCATAGAATCACCATGCCTCTTGTTAGCTGATTTGCTGACGGTGTTGAACGATGTTGGACGGAGTGGAGAGCAGAGACTTTGGCCTCGAAGGCGTTAATGCACCGTGAAAGCATTTGGAAGACAAAATGCCTATTGCGCGGCGCTGAGCGGCGATAAACAGTTCTTAGTGACTGAACTGGAGTGGCCTCGATGTCGTGGGCAGTGATCCATGATCTCGGTCCGTGAAATAATCGGGAACGTGAAACAAAAACTGTTCGATTTGAAAGGGTCCGAGATTTACCACTGACGGAGATTTGTTGCACGAATTGCAGACTCTTTACGAAAAAAGGGGGCGCTCAGAGTCGGAGAGAAGTAAGACGTCATGAATGAGAGTGACAATCGTGAATAGCACATAGGGGTTGGTGGAGATAGAGATAAAATGCATGGAGAAGCTGGAGGAGGAGTGGGTGGGTATTTGATAGGTATCGGGTAGGCAAATGTGGTGGTGGAGGATGTAGCGAAAACAGTGGTGGAAGAAGAAGAGACCTGAGTGGGATAGATAATATAGGAAAGCTAAACAGAAGATGAGCGGAGAAGGAAATATAACAGGATGGAAAGATCACATGTGGGTATTGATATTAGAGTGGGCTGGATGAATTTAGGGTGGCGGAGGAGGAGGATATTAGGCAGTGGGGTAGATGAAGCGGGAAGTACAAATCAGAAAAAGGAAGAAAAAGTTAATTTAGACCGAAAGAAGTTTAAGCTTCGCGAAAGAAGATAAGCTCTAGCATTTGAGATCTGGTTTGAGGAGTCTAAACTGAACATAGATCTTTTGCGTAAACTGGTCATTGGAGCGGAAATGTCGAGAGAAAGGTGACCCGTCGCCACGTCGGATCCCTCGATATCACTTAAATTCTACATGAACCTGTCGGATTCGGACGGTTCTAGTCCGGTATGCCCGATGGCGATCAAATTGCAGAGGGAACATTGGAACGCATATATGAAATTGGAAGAGGTGCGTAGGAAAGCGTTCCTAATTTGGAAAGTGCGATGGATGGTTCCGATTAGTGTAGTGATGTTGGAAAGCGAAAACCAGGTGCGGCATCGAGGATTTCTTAAATTCTTTTACTCTGATATACACTGTGCTATATTTCTGGAAAAATATTCAATTTAAGTGAAAAATTTAATTTTAATAATAATTTCCCCCTGAATATATATTTGTTATTAAACTGAATTTTATGTGCCTACTAATCATTATTGTTGTTAGAAAAATATTCAGTATATATACTTATATATATATATATATATATATATATTTATATATATGTGTGCGTGTGTGTGTGTGTATTGTGTGTGTCTGTAAATATACACTTAAAATAATTGCATTTTCGTATGTAAATATGTTTACTGTTGTGCGTTGCTGTTTATCTATAATTTAATGAAAATATACATATGTACATTCGCCTCAAGTATATTGAAATATGATGCTTACATACATAGTAAAATTCATAGAAGAAAATAATTTTGTGTTCAATCTGTTTGTGTATTAATAGAAAACATATTCATACATATATCAAGCAATAATTTATTTCCAATTATTTCTAAGCTTATAAGAAATATTTTGATCAGCTTACGTTAATGCCGGCAAACACACGGACGCACAGATACACATACGACATACAAAACACACATCTATATACATATATACACACATTCACACAAACATATAGTAAATTGCATGAATACAAGTTTTATCAGGAGCAAAGTAAGAGTATCCAATAGAGTGAAATATTTAGTTATTACATTCTGTTAGTTGAAGTTGAATTTGCAGTTTAACCATTGGTTTTCTCGCTGAGGGTAGTAAAATGAATTTCATTCTTTTTTCCGCTGTTTTATTAGAGATTGGTTGCTCAGTTTCCTGATTGCTGAGGGAATTGTAGCTTACAACTGTGGAAGCGCAGTGGTTAGGGCTACGGACTCGCGGACGTAGGATCGCAGTTTCGATTCCCAGACCGGGCATTGTGAGTGTTTATTGAGCGAAAACACCTAAAGCTCCCCGAGGCTCCCACAGGGAGTGGTTGTGAACCCTGCTGTACTCTTTCACCACAACTTTCTCCCACTCTTTCTTCTTGTTTCTATTGTACCTGTATTTCAAAGGGCCAGCCTTGTTACATCCTGTGTCACGCTGAATCTCCCCGAGAACTATGTTATGGGTACACGTGTCTGTGGAATGCTCAGCCACTTGCACGTTAATAAATGAGCTGCGACGTCACTGGTGCCAAGCTGTATCGGCCCCTTGCCTTTCTCTTGGATAACATCGGTGGCATGGAGAGGGGAGGCTGGTATGCGTGGGCGATTGTTGGTCTTCCATAAACAACCTTGCCCAGATTTGTGCCTCGGAGGGTAACTTTCTAGGTGAAATCCCATGGTCATTCATGACCGAAGGGGGTCACAAAAAGTAGCTTACAACTACTAATAGAATACATAAACCCAGATAGAACTTAGCCAGTATGTAGCAATTTGCATAAGAATAGTGGAAACCTTGAAAATAGTTAATTAGCTTATTAGAATAATCGCCGCACGAATTTAACATAAAAAGTTATTAGTGGTAAGATTATCAGCATTTTTTGTTATTTTTTTTTCTGTGGTAAACGTGTGTGTTCAACATCAGCTTGAAATTTAGATACTGTGATTAAACCTATTTTCCCTATGAACAGCATCGACCTGAACAGTTTCAGTTTATATTTAGCTTCATCAGAAACTGGAGAATCATTTTCAAAACAGAATAATTGTTTATAGCTGCAATGGATGATGTGACCTGTCTTTAATTAATTGCTACAACGTTAAATAAAATGTAGAAAAGAAGTGAACGAATTTCGATTGATTTCGACGATGAGCATTCAGCTGTTCGATAAACTGAATATTCATCTCGTTCAATAGCTCATTCATTTGGCATGTATGTGGCTGAATATTCCACAAACCCAAATTCTGAGGTATAATGAGCGCAACACAGTGTGGAGCAAGACTAGGCATTTGAATTACAGATACAAAAATTACCCGATAGGCTTCCCCAGAGTTTCCAACTATCACGTTTCCTTTGGAAGGTTTGAGTCAATCCGGACACTTACCTACGACGCCAGTGGTGGGAACGAAACGGAAGTGATCCATTCGGTGATGCTGTACCAAGGGCGTGTATGTTTCTAATGAACGCACAACACACATATTTAGCTACACAGGACAACGTAGCTCATGCCTTGTCTTGTCTTGGTGCCTCGACTGCTCATAGAGTCATGGAGATACCGTCATGTCTTTGGAGTGTCTTGAGTCGTTTTAGACCAGGCAAAACCAGTCCGTCCCCAGTTCTCTCCAGAAAAGAGGGAAACAGAGAGAAAGAGAGAGAGAGAGATGAGAGAGAGATGAAGTAACAGATGGATAAAGAAGGGAGGAATAGTAAGGAAAAGAAAGAGAAGAGAAAAGGAAGAGAAAAGCCTACTCTAGTACTAGTCTGGTGTTATTATTATCGGCCTCGAATGGATAAAACGTAAATTTGAATTCGATGATGTTTTGACTGATAGCGTAGAGAGCCGAAACGTTCACTGCAGAGTAAACTATCTGACGTTGTTAACAATTTAGCTACCTCATAACCTGTGGAAGCTTACATCCAAAAATAAGAAGAGATACTCACGATTGTATTGCTGTTTTATCATACGTTCATCATGATTCGAAACAACCTTGGGCTAAACACAAACAACAACAACAACAATATATATAAAGCAATACAAAAATGTTTTCTACCTACCAGCCTTTCAATAATGAAATAGCCTACACTTAAGCCAGTTCATCTTTAGTTTTTGCCCTGAAGGTATAAAAGAAAGATTGATCCTGCTTTGCTTTCAATTACATACATGCTCATTACCAACGTAGTTATCTCCAAACAAATGCAATTCCGTAGACTGCTGACAAGTGTACTTGAATGTTCGGCTACCATTCCTCCTTTATTCCCCACTTAGTATAGATGATGTATATAATTCTCATTTACTCTATAACTATCAGATAAGCTCTTAGGAATATTTCACTGGTTTTGCAGCTGTTTTCACAACCTGATATAACTGTAGGACATGCAGTTTCCATGTATATTTGAATATAATGAATATAATGTATAATTTTGCATGTATGCTATACACATACGCGTGTCTATCTATCTATCTATCTATCTATCTATCTATCTATCTATCTATCTATCTATCTATCTATCTATCTATCTATCTATCTATCTATCTATCTATCTATCTATCTATCTATCTGTTTGTCTGTCTGTCAGTATAGTAAGAAACTTGCTTCCCAACTACGTGGTTCCGGGTTCAGTCCCACTGCGTCGAACCTTGGGTTAGTGACTTCTACTATAGCCTCGGGCCAGACAAAACTTTGTGAGTGGATTTGATAGACGGAAACTGAAAGAGTATGTGTCGTATATTTATGTGTGTGTATATATTGTATGTCTTTGTGTCTGTGTTTATCCCTCTATCACCGCTTGACAAACGGTGCTGGTGTGTTTACGTCTCCGAATATATATATATATATAAACATATGTGTATGCATACATACATACATACATATATATAATATATATATATACATATACTTATATATATATATATATTATATATATATATATATTATATATATATATATATATATTATATATACATATACTTATATATATATACACACACATGTATGCGCTTTAAAAGTCGTACTCATACACATACATATATATATAAACATGGACATGCTCGCATACATACATAATGCTAGAATCATTAGAGCGCCGCATAGAGTGAGTCGCGGTATTAATTGTGGATTACTGAACGTAGAGATCAAACCAAACGAAGGTCTTATTTACCCTTATTTTACATGGATCGATAAAAAAAAGGTACGAATCGGATACTTCGGTTAATTTTCTTTCTACTTTTAACTCAAATGAATCGGCTACAGTTTGTGTGTTTTAACTGAGAGGGGTAAGGGCTCCGCCATATTCCAATACTCAGGAAATGCTGCATGTTATGACATCGCTGCTATAAGTCCATTAGCACCTGAGACACAAAACTATATTCATATAGAGAAGCAATATTAATCCCAAGGGTAATTTTATCTCCTTTTAAAAGTGGAACACAGAACACTTTGATAGTTACATGAGAGAACTTGTCATATGGAATTGTGGTGCATATAAGCACTACTATCTATATCGTTAAAGGGAGATAATCCTCCGCCATCGCCGCCGGGACTACTAGATCACATGCATTCGGCCTTCATTAGACAGACGATCGAAAACTGATTTCTCGGTTAGCAATATATATATAGAGAATCCAAATTCCTAATCATACACCGGTATCTCAATTAGACAGTGGGTTTATTCAAAAATAATTAATAAAGCGGCATTAATTCCAAAAGATAATAATTACTTAAAAGTATATTAGAACACAAGCTGAAGAAATATGTATATATGTATATATATATATATATATATATATATATATATATATATATATATATATATTCATTTACATATACATATATATATGTATATATATATATATATATTCATTTACATATACATACATATATATATATATATACACACACACATATTCCTTACAAGCACTACTGTAAACAGTGGAAGTGAACTACAACGTTAGATCTTAGTGCGCATGCACAGTGGAGTCCAAGGTCAATCTTTGCCAAGCATATTTACGATGCGTGTCTTAGCTTCGTTACTGTGGCAACAGAAACTTCGGACCTCCGATGTATATATATATATAAAAGTTTTTGTTATATATATATATATATATATATATATATATATACCGTGTATTCCACCATACCACATAGATATGTTATCATGGGACAAGAGACTTACAGAGAAATTAGAATTCCATAAACCTGACCATGTATTCCTGCAACGTGTATTCATTTATGCCTTCAGCTGAACTATTAATATTACTTCAATAACTGATCATTTAGTTTCCTCTGGGAAGAGCTGTCTAAGACAGAAGCATTGTTTGCTAAAGTTTTCCTGCTATAATCAGTTTTAGGCTGCACGATGCAGTGATATGCAGTGTGATGCAACTGATTTGCATCGTAAGTATTAGGTTGTCCGGAAAGTTCGTGATGATTTATAGTAGCTTACCTTTCGATTTATTTTAGAACATGGTTGAGTCCATAAAATAGGATTTGACTACATCTCCATTTAGAGCACAGTTTAAGCTATCTTTTCGTGAAAGAAAGTTTATGTTCCTATAACTTGTGTTAATTCTGTAACTCTTTAAAATGGAAGATAAGAAAGTTCATTTTCGGCACTTGATGCTTTGGGAACCAGACAAAAATTGCTGTTGCTCGGCTGGGATGTGTTACCCCACCCTCCATATTCACCAGATATTGCTCCTTCGGATTTCCACTTATTCTGGTCTCTGCAGAATAGACTTAATGGTAAAAATTTCAATTCCTTGGACTACGTAAAAAGATACCTTGATGAATTCTTTGCCATGAAACCACCTCAATTCTGGGAAGAGGGTACTTTCAAGTTAAAGGAAAGATGGAGACGCATTGTGCAACAAAATAGTTCATATTTGGTTGATTAAAAATGTAATGGCAAGTATTTATTGACCTTTTCTTTCCTTTAAAAATCGGCATGAACTTTCCGGACAACCCAATACATTGGCCAACACGAAAATGTTACATTTTAATGGCTAATAACTCGGTTTCACTCGTGAAGTTTACACTTCATGTTTGCAGTTATCATATTGATCATTTGTAGTAGGTTTAATGCCTAAATGATTTGTATTGTGACATGTTATTGGTAAATTGCCTTTCAACGCTATTATTCTTAAAGTCTGTTATTAATATTAGCAGATATAAGTACCAGTAAAACACTGGGGTCAATGTAATCGACTAGTCCCTTTCCCCCTAATTTCAATGCTTGTGTGTTTAGTAGAAATAATTAATATCAATAGAGTGTTAAGGCGGCGAGCTGGCAGAATCGTTAGTACGCCGGGCAAAATGCTTAGCGGCATTTCGTCCATCTATACCTTCTGGGTTCAAATTCGACCGAGGTCATCTTTGCCTTTCATCCTTTCGGAATCGATAAAATAAGTCTCAGTTGAGTACTGGGGTCGATGTAATTGACTTACCCCCCCCCCCACCCCCCCAAAAAAAATATTGCTGGCATTATGCCAAAATTTGAGACTAATATTTATAGAGTGAGTGGGAAAGACAATGAATGAAGTGTAAAGTCTAGGAAAAAATCTAAGAGTTAACACTTTTACATTGCATGCAAAAATATATGATATATAAAAACCTATGGCCATGGTTGAGGTGTGTACAGATAGTTCCAACTAGAAGAAATGTTGCGAAATATGTTGACTGGATGATTGCGTGTCGGGCAATTTCTGCCCCATGTCCTGGTGGAGTTTTACCTAATTACTGTTGAATACTTTCATTGTTAGCATTTGATTAGGTGCCTTGTATTTTGTATTCACTTTTTAAAAAAAATTTATGAAATATTCATGTATATTATAGCAATTTTTTTATAATAGCAAATAAATGATTCGCGGATCACATTTAGCGTCATATATCTTTATTTATTATGTGTAATGTTTGCAGTATTTACTGTATTTTATTGCTTCTGGAATATTCTATAGTTTGGCCAAATACTTTCTTTGCGTGGCTATTATTGACTAATGTGTTTTATTCTGTGCATTTCGTTGTTTATGGTTTCGTTTTGGTGGTGGTGCTGGGGAAACTGATGCTCTTCTGTCGATGGGTTCTGCTGGTGTCAATTTCTTGTATGGATGTTGATAGTCAAATCGCGACAGCAGGTTGCTAAATAATGCATTTAGTGTAAATGAATGTGATATTCCGCCAGTGAGTTTAGGAGAATTTACTCGTCCAAACTAACACTGACGAACCAGGGAGGAAATATGAGAGCAGTATTAGTAATAAAGATAAAACTAGAACATAGTCTGTATTTTGAAAGCCATATGTTTGAAAGGAAAGCTGTTCCTCATGAATACGAACATATATATATATATATATATATATATATATGTCTGGCAATCAATCCGTCTGTCTACCTCTCAATACATCTATCTCTCTCTTTCACACACGCGCACGCACACACGCACACACACACACACACACAAACACACACACACACACGCACCATTTTTCTCTACATCCACCATTCCAAACCTTCCTGTATTTCTTCTCTTGTTGTCGCTATCTCCATCTCCACTTTTGCTTGGCTCAGTCTGCCTTCAAATTATTCTTTTTTAACACTGTAATCTTGGCGCATTTATTAATAATTTCGATCAGGTCAGATCAATATATTATCGACTTTTACCGATTTGGCATCTATCAACAGACATATGCGTCTACATATAAGTGTACTGACACTTAGAAATATACCAACGTATATGCATAAGTCCCGGCGCACACAAACACCTGCATACATAAATATGTATATGTATGTATGCATGCACGTATGTATGTGTGTATGCATGTATGAATGCATGCATGTATATATGCATATGCCTACATACACATATAATATATATATATATATATATATGCAAAACTTTATATGTGCATATATATATTCACGTCACTCACACGAATACATAGATACGTATATAATACACACACACACACACACACACACACACACACACACACACACACATATATATATATATATATATATATACACGTGTCAATACATAAATGCCTGTGTTTACCTAAAGTCATACATCGAGATAGAACAGTTGCAAACCTAAGTGCGCACGCCCAACGAGTGAGCGCACCCGTCTGCATATACACTCGTATGCAATCACAGACACGCAAGCCAAATGTATTAATAAGTCCTCTCTTCATCGACACAGTGCCAGCAGACACCAGATACATATTCACATTGGTTAGATTTTATCTAACAAGGTATAAATAACGTCTAGTAAGCACCACCTCAGTGCGTAGCGCCAAGTGCTCTATTGATTTTGTTGGAAGTCTCAGGAAGAAGGGGAGAGGAGAATAGGAGTAGTGCGAGGAAGTAGAGCTGTAGATTAGGAAGATCAGGAAGTAGGAAGAGGGGAAGAAGAGAATATAATTTCGGCGTTTCTTGCGTAAGAAACCATCGATCAGAGAGAATAATTAGAGGTAACAAAGGTTGTTTTATTTTTGAAGTTCGACTGGGTTTGTACAACGACAACAACGACACTAACAACGACAACTACTACTACTACTACTACTACTACTACTACTACTACTACTACTACTACTACTACTACTACTACTACTACTACTACTACTACTACTACTACTACTACTACTAGCAGCAGTAGTAGTAGTAGTAGTAGTAGTAGTAGTAGTAGTAGTAGTAGTAGTAGTAGTAGTAGTAGCAGCAGTAGTAGTAGTAGTAGTAGTAGTAGTAATGGTTTCAGATCTTGGCACAAGGCTAGCAATATTTGGGGAAGGTCATTGTCGATTGCATTTTGTCCACCTCGCTAACAGTTCTTCCAACTGGCTGCCTTAATAATTCTTTCTTCCACAAGCGGGTCTATTTGATGACATCGATCCCAGTACTTGACTGATACTTTATTTTATCGTCTCTATAGCGGAAATTTTCTGGTTGGTTTGTTTACTGTTAGTGTAACGCTACTTTTATATGTTTCCTATTTGGAAATGGATAAATGTATTTAACTTTTGAAGTAGGGATGTATATTGAAAAACCCATCACTTACAACTTGCTTATAAGTGTTACCATTATACGTAAATCCTGACTCCAGCTACATAAACGTCATAGCGAGAAATATATTTTCTGAAACGTTAACAGACATTTTATGCGTGCATGTATGGTGAATATAAATAATTTCGTGTTCTTTTAACCGTTATAAAAAATACATTTTCATAATTACAGAAATACATTTCATTAATAAGTTGAAGAACGTGAAAAAAAGAAAATAATTACTACTTTATTTTATTTATGTACGTTTTGCATTTTTAATATTTATATTACAATTTGAAGTAAAGTAATTTTGGCGTAGAGAATTACGACTTAAAATTTACGTCTCAAAGGAGTGAGTGTCGTGGAGTTTAGTTACATCCCACAAACACTAAAGTTCTCCCTAAAATCCAGGGTTTTTATAACTGCTCAACTTGACCTTAAATAATTGAAATCACATAAAAATATTCTTTAACTAATTTACAGAATTCCTATATGAGCAGCTATTTCAACTAATGGGAAAACAACAATCATATTTCTTCGGCAATACGACATTACGTCATAATGCCAGCTACCACAAATTGGCGGAACTATTTGAAGATGGCTATACGTTACATCCCTAAAAGGATGATAGGTAAAGTTGATGTCAGGGCATTTTGAGCTTAGTGTCTAATAAGCACGATATACAACGTTTTTAAAACTGAAAACAGAACGAGAGCATAAGCTAAGTTTTTACATAATACCCCTGTCTACAGACTTTTCCTTGCATGTGTAGGTGCTGAAAGAATGGTTCTGCAACTGATGATTCAGGGCAGAAATTTAAGCTGTTAACATATGTACAGTAAATGTTATTTGAGTGCTTTCGATCCAGTTGTGCTGCAAGTAATAAAACAACAGGTACAAGAGCAGCGGCAAACCACAAAGTTGCCGTTTCTAAAACAACACCGGGACCAGTTCTGGAATCTAAAATAGCTGCAGAACCTTTCTTTCAACACCTACCACGTGCAAGAATAAGTCTGTAGACAGGGGTTTTATGCAAAAACTTATGCTCTCGTTCTGTGTTCAGTTTTAAAAACGTTGCATATCGTGCTTTCCTTCTCATTAAGTAGATTTTGCTCCAATGTGCCGGCAGCACTCACCCCTAATTGTTCTAAAGTGAATACATTGAAAGATCCTGTGGCTTTCACTAAGTGCAAGTCAGAAACGCGTTGTGTTTGGGCGATAATCTTCGAGCAGAGAAACAACTGCTTTCGCGAAAAAGTATCGCAAAAGAAATTCTCTCATATTTTCTATATTAAACATATTTTTTCTTTAGAGTAAGTTTGCTAAAGATGGATTTTATCCTAGATTCAAGACATTTTCTGTGATGATGGTGTGTGTGTGTATGTGGGTGCATGTTTGCGTATGTGTTCGAGTGTGTATGCATGTGTGCGTATGTGTGCGAGTGTGCGCGCGCGAGAGCACCTACAAATGTTATTAAATATCATCAAATTTGTTTACGATAATTTTGTTTACTGAAATACCATTAATATTTTTATACTCTTTCGGTTGCCAAACTACGTGCATGTGCATTAGAGTTATTGTTGTTATTGTTGTTGTTACCGTTGACGTTGTTATCGTAATCAGTATTGTTATCGTTTATCGTTTCTTTACATTGTTTATTAAATTCCAGTTACAATTACAAAATACTGTGTTTACAAAACAGTCAAAAATATAAATAAATTAAAAATAAGATTTGTATAAAAATTAAGTTTAGAAAAAATTTATTACTTCGCGTTGTCTATACAAAGAAAATTGGCTGCTACTGTCCCGGGACACAACTCCGGCCAAAAGAAAATTGACAATGAACGACATAAAACAAGAAACAAGAAAATAATAATTTGATTGCACAGAAAGATATAAATGGAGAAATAAACAAAAGGAAAATAATAGTTTTCAGGCAAAAGTGCAAAAGTGCAACACTGCAAATGGAAATATGGCTAACAACAACATCGACAGTGACACCACTGACACATGCAGACAGTCTGGGGTAAGCGAAAATATTTACGCGACATCATGTAACGATGTCACCTTTGCAAGCGTAGGAAATGGCGTGGAATATTTGAAATTGAATATTATCCTGAAGAAAGAAACCAATGTAAGAGAGATAGGGGGAGGAATGTGGTTCAGCAGAGAAACAACAGCAAATGCCAACTTCAAATACACAAGGGGCCGGAAAATCTGTGATCCTCCATCCCAGAAGCTGACGAGGGAACACCAGTTCATTCTTCCAAGTTGATTTGTGACATTGGGAAAGCGACAGAAGTCGGAAAGGAGTGGAATGCGACTGGAAAGAAAATGTTGGAAGAGAGCCAAAGACAGAAGTAAGGACGAACCGGACATAAAGTTGAGTAAAACGAAACATAAAATTCACGTTCATTCGAAAACAAAATCAACAAACCCTTCCTGGAACACGTAACGGACTTAGGGAATAAAACAAATGATAAGCTAAAAGAAAAAGGGATCTGAACACAAACAGCACAACGGAGATGGAATTTTAAAAAAAATCCCAGCAAAAATTAATCAAGTTGAGCTAAAGATTCCTGAAGAAGTGGGATGTATCTTACTTCGTGTACCGTGTCAGGTTCTTTGTGGTGTACCGTGCTTCTGCATCAGCAGTTGTGAAAGAGCTGAGTCATGTGATACTTTACCCAAACCAAACTAATGGACTCTCAAATATATGTGGGTGGGAAACCCTATATGTTTGTACTTTCATGATAATTTTATTTATTGTGTTTTACTATTCGACAATTATTTAAAAATAATTTGATCTTTTGTCTCACTTGCTTTGTCTCTATAATTTGCTTGTTCTTTGTCTCGTTTTGTCAACATCAAGACTTAAGATTTCGTACTTGTATGTATGAAAAAATTGTATTAAATTGTCCTCAGTGGTTCTATAAAAAAAAAGTATCATTATTGACAGAAACGTTTGGGATCGATAGAATAAAATCTCGGTTCAGAACTGCTCAAATAAGAGACTCATCCTCCAACGTAGGCAATGAATCTGCGTCAAGAAATCGATTATTGTCATTATAATTAAGACAATAGACTGCCCGAACAGCTAGAGCGTTTGACAACTCGGAACGTAATATTCATTCCAGCTCTTGTTCTGATTTCCAATCCTTCGGAGGTCGGTTTTGTCTCTCACATTTGGGGGGTTAATAAAATAAAAATACCAACTATGTACTACGCTTAATAGTGTTTGTAATGCGTTTTATCATTTCTTAATTAGCACTCTTCAATCAATGGCAGTCTGTTAGTAAACCTGT
>NC_043001.1:120323703-120358703 GCF_006345805.1 Octopus sinensis | reverse complement strand
TTATACCCATATCTAGAAATTCACTGCCTCCATTCATTCCTATCTGCTGGTGCAGTTTTATCATTGTTTTCTATTTTCCTTTTTATTTCTTCAATTTCCATGTTTGTTAACCACCCATTTGTTTTTATTGCTGATGCATAATCGGTTAACCGTTGCTCACTTATCTCAAGGTGGCCTATTTCATCCCATTTTGACTTCATGCGTTTTCGCAATTCCCTACTTGTGCCTTCACTTCAATTACAGTTCAGTCTGCCTCCTTGTTCCAATATTTTCTGTCTCAAACTTTTGGTGTAGACTCTGTCTGAATGACAACCGAGCCTATGCTGCTCAACCACAGGGCATCTGCCAGGCGAAAGACCTTCGCCATTGGTTCCTGTCTCATTCATACCATTATTCGATGCACTTGTTTCAGATATTTTCACTCAATATTGAGATTTGTGTTTTAAGGTTATCCAGCAACCAGTATTTTTATCGACACACAATCTCTAGTAAGATTGTCAACTAAGACTAAATAGCGATTACTACCCATACGTCGGGACTATTCCAATTATCGTATCTGACTGCTGGGGGCCATGGGCCCTTGCTATTCATATGATGTTCATGATTCTTACTGGGAAACAGATGTAGTCGGTTGGTTCCGTGTCTTCATCTGACCATTACTCGGGAGTTAGCTCCCGATTCGTGGTTCATTTGGTATCATCCTATGGATGAAGCCATTAGTCACTGATAGGTTGTCACCAGACTGGTTAAGAAATCTTGTCTAACCAGTTTTTAAATCAGAGTGTTCCTTTTCCTAGACAGATTGCCGTCCAAGGCTAACGAGTTTTGGATGACTATTGAGTCTTCTGAGTTCCTTTGTCCTTTCTGGGTGGGTTTAATTTTTCATCCCGAAGGGTGTCCAAAAGAATATATTTCACCCTCCTCGCGAAACAAGCTTAGTGGGGTTGCCAGTTTCGTCGCCGGCGGCCTGACCAAGTGATAGTTGCACTGCGTCACATGTTAATTATTGCTTTTCAATTAATATTATCAATACTTCCTCTACTATCGATACTATCACTTTTAACTGTTATCATCATTACTGTTATTAAAGCGGCGGGCTGGTAGAATCGGTAGCACGCCGGGCGAAATGCTTTACAGTATTTCGTCTGCCGCGGCGTTCTGAGCTCAAATTCCGCCGAGGTTGACTTTACCTTTTAGTTTTTCAGGATCATTAAATTAAGTACCAGTGAAACTGTACGGTCGATGTAATCGACTATCTCCCTCTCCCATCTTTCAGGCCTTGTACCTATAATTGAAAGGATTATCAGTACTGTTATTGCCGGCACTATTATTACTACTACTATTTGCTTCAGGGGAGGGAATATGCCGATTATATTGACCAAAGTACCTATTTTATGGACCCTAAAAGAATGAGAGGCAAAGTCAACCTCAGCGGAGATTAAACTCAGAACGTAGTGACGGGCGAAATGCTGCTAGGCGATTCACCAGCGTGCTAACGATACTGTCAGCTCGTCGCCTAAATAATAATAATAATAATAATAATAATAATAATAATAATGCAGTACCAGGCAGTGGCTGTCATGGCTTCTGATCTTAACTGATTGGAAGTGTTATCATGTACATTGTTTTGTCTTGGTATAAAAGATGGGCTACAGCAAATATTCTGCTCAATACCACAGATTTGCTTGTCAGTTGTTTGACCTTAACCAGTTGAGTATGTCCCTTAGTGGCTGACGTTATGTGCATCTCTGATCACGAGCAGAAGTAGTGGGGGAGCATCATAGCCATGAGTTGAGAATAATTCTTTGGGGTTTGAATAATTTACCTCTGGAAACATGGGTGTTTCATTCAACATCCTTAAACAACCCTTAATCAGGGACCTTTTGAGCGGGATGGGTTACTCGACCCGAAGAAAATTCTAACTGGGCTCCACCTGCAAGGTCATGTGCTGTTTATCTTGATATGAGATCACCATGTCGCGCACATTTGGTTGTGATGCATGTGCCTAGTGTACCTTTATCAGACGGGTAGTCATGATGGGTATACTGGGCTTCGTATGTTTTACCCCAGTGTCACTTTGATGGCATGCACTGCTCTCTCACTCAATAATAATAATAATAATAATAATAATAATAATATAATAATAATAATAATGCTTTCTTTATTGGCCACAAACGCCGAATACAAAACGAATAGGGATAATACAACACAAGGGACAAGTAGGGCTGGAACAATAATTAACAATAATTAACAACAACAATAAACAACACAATTAAACAATAAAGATTCCCCAGAAGCCGGGAGTTCCTCAGAGGGATAGCCGAAGAACTTCACACATCCTGCTTAACCCCCACCGCCAGGTGCACCTAAATAGGCGCCTCTATCCTAAACTTCACCTTTTTACAAGTGAATGTTCAGAGTAGGTGCATTCATACGGGCCATACTTGCCACATTCACCCACCTTTGAAAAGTCGATGTGGGCCTGACTGAAGAGGAAGGTATTTGTCTTTACTCCTTTCAATCTCATCCACCACATTACCTCTTTCGCCATAGCCACCAGACAGAAGAAAGCTGCCTTTCCTTCCCGGCCAAAAACAAAGTGGCGGATCAACCTTCACGATGGACTCGGCAAATAACAGGATCCGTCCTACACGCGTTATCAGCTGCTCAACAAAGCCCCACAGGTCAGTAATACGCGAACACTGGACCAGTGCATGTAGGACGGTTTCAACGCCCTGTGCGCACCTCGAGCAGTACCATCTAACAGCACTTCCGTGTCTGTAGAGCTTGTCCCGAACCGGAAGAGCTCTCTGGTAGCACCACTCTGCCAGCGATTTCTGGAAGTTATCCATAAGCCTCGGCCCAAAAGTCCTCTGAAAAAGATCAGGTAACTGATCCCTCCCGACACCCGAATTTCCCCAAAGACGTCGTTGCTCTTGCTCGCCACAAATCCCGCCTCTAATCCCCTATAGAAATCCATAGTTGAAGTTCCACCGACCACGTTGCCGACTGACAGAAAGCTGTGAATGTGATCCGTGCCCAGTTCTCCCTGTTTGATCTCTTGGCCTTCAGGAGAGAGTCAGTCTTACTTATTACCAGACAAGCGAGTACCCACTACAAATCTAGTTCTGGTGGTATCCCTTGTATGATAATCTTTATTACTTTTTCCCCATATCTTCCTCACTGCAGCCGGCAGCCACCGAGTGTTGAATTGCCAGTGTCTCAGTTTTGAATAAAATTTCCACCCTGCCGAACTGCTTAGCCCTCGATATATGACCGATGTCCTGTCATATATCGTGTAGGGCCCTTTCTAATTTGGCGTTCATTGCTATTTCGTGGTGGAGACAATTCTGTCCACCTTGTAACAATTTTTAAAAATTTAACTGCATTCACCAATTTAGAGGCTTTGTCCCATAGGGAGAGGGCAAAGAATCATTTTGAGGCGGCAGCGAGTACTAAAGAGGTTTTATTATTGTTGTTGGTGGTAGAGGTGTATCCACTTCCGCTGTTGCTACTATCACTGCTACTACTGCTGCCTTCAATCACTCCGCTTTAACTACTATCGTTGCTCTTGCCATTGCCACTGCCACCACTGCTGCTGTTGCTTCCACTACTACCATCACCGCTGCTATCGGGGCTGACACTGCTGCTACTGCCGCTATTGTTGTCGCAATCACTCTTTCTACTTTCACACCCTATATTTACTTGACGGGATACACTTTGGTCTGTTTCCATCTCTTGTCTCCTCCCCTTTTACTGCATTAGTTTTGATAAGAGAAGGAAGTGGAGAGAAGTCTTCTGCTGTAAAAAAACTGGGGGGGGGGTTTCTTTCCTTTTAATTGTTTTAAGTTGGACACCGCCATCTTGTTGATTTTGTTGTTTTTAAAGGCATCTCGAGGCATTTTCTGGAGAGCCGACTATTGCCCCTTGCAGGGCCAAACAACCACAGAAAAACAAATAACAGGGTTCCTGGTGCTTGCAGTAGCAAATTGGAAAGAAAACTCCCCCCCCCCCAAATAGCACAAAACGGGTATAAACAATAAATATAATGAGGACTTACTTAGATCGTTCGAAAACACGTCTGAGGTACTCTGCGGATAACAACAACAACAACAACAACAACAAAAACAACAATAATAATAATAATAATAATAATAATAATAATGATGATGATGATGATGATGATGATGATGATGATGATGATGATGATGATGATGATGATGATGATATAATAATAATGATGATGATAATAATGATAATGATAATGATGATGATGATGATGATGATGATGATGATGATGATGGTGATGATGATAATAATAATAATAATAATAATAATAATAATAATAATAATAATAATAAGAAGAAGAAGAAGAAGAAGAAGAGGAGGGGGAGCGACAACGACAATAATAATGACAGCAATACTAATATTCATTATTTAGTTATTACTTTTTAGAATTGTTTGTTGTTATCCATTTCATCGCTTTTGACTTGACGTGTCCTCCGGGAAAGCATGAGTCGGATGTTCAGGGAAAGTCTTATTGTTGTAACACTTATTTATATTGTATATTTATATTTGTATATGTGTTGTTTATGTAGTATAAGATATTTCAGGAAGAAAGTTTTCGTGTTATCATTTCGAGCTCAATATTCAAGAACATTTAATCGGAAACGATTTTCGAGACTACACATAACAACAAAGTGACAGAGCTATGTCTCCTGATCACGTTTCGCAACTTCAGTTTTTATGCAATCATATTATGTATGCATTTCGCACATGTCATGTCACAGTAAAATGAAAACAAACATTATTTTCTCTTCTTAGCTATCAATTAGAATTCACTACAAAGGCATTAATCTTCTCAAGATTAACGACCAATGAAAATAACAGCAACTATTTTAAAGTCATTCGTTTATATCGAATCGATCTTGGCGTGGTTGCCATGTAATATTTTAATTGTTAATCTTTATAACTTTTGTTTGAGTGACGAGGAATAGCTGCACTACAAAAATTGACAGAAGAATGGAAAGTCATCCTTATAACAGAAACCTGGCCCCAAATGCCTGCCTGCGATAAAGGCATCCAAGAATCAGGTGGTAATGTTTAGCAACGAGACAGATTAAGTCTATTACCAAAGGAAAGAAATAGCTTCTTCAATAGACTTCCATACAATTTCTGTTGGCCCGATTTCAGATATGGTGGACCCGAGATACTTCTAAAGACACTACTTAGTGGTATCGAACATGAAATCAATAATTCTTTTTTTACTTGTTGGACCTGAAGGAAGGAGTACTGCTCTGGTCTTCGCAGACCTTCCTAGACAAATGTCACTGGCGTCATTAATGTGTCTTACGAGAAAGACTTGCTGATAAGTGTAATATGAGCTGGAATAGCAAAGAGATTAAGTACTAAAAATGTATTCCAAGTGTATTATTTCAAGAAGAGTTTGCTTTCAAAACTCTCTTTACAATACATGCTTTAATTGATTATCATTGATAAGGAACCTCTGAGTTAACGCCGACAGCCAACAATTGTATTGTAGGCGAATATTTACAAGATAATATTGCCTCTTCTGTTTGACAAATAAACCCTTTGTATTCCCTTTCCACAGCTGTTAAACTGTATATTGAATATACCATAGCAGTTAACAATGGCAAAATAAAAATATGTGCCCTCGTGGATCTGGAAAAGAAAAATCGTTGATCTATAATAGAATATCAACTGTGTAGCGACACACCTCAACAACAAAAACTGTAAAAAGAAAAAAAAACCAAATAAAAAGCAAAACGTATCTCCTCATTCTTAATATGTTCTAGCAGATTCGAATGTAAGTTGACTATTTCTTTGATATCCAGGGAAGAAGCTACCAAAATGATATATATCCCAGGTGAAAGAGTATGCTCTTCTGGTCTCTCTGCATGCTATAACTCATAAATTAGTGACGTATTAACCCTATCAATGAAAAATACTAATGTGTGAGAGTGAGTGTGTGTATGGTTACTTCCTTAACTCTGTGTGTCGGAGATCTGCCATTGAAGACGCTGTCTACAACAGAGTGTTTCGGGACAACAACTTTTTCTCAAGTCATCATCATGGAGAAGTATTGAACTCTGCACTACAAGTTAACGATTCTATTGTTAATACCAGATTGCAATAAGGTAACAAGCCGGGCAAAATGCTTTGGGGCATTTCGTATGCTTTTATGTTCTGACCTCAAGTTCCGCTGAGTTTGACTTTGACTTTCATTCTTTCATCATTTTGGGGTCGATAAAAAAAGTACCAGGGGATCATTGAGATCGATGTAATCGACCTTTCTTCTCACCCGAAATTGCTGGCTCGTGCTAAAATTTGAAACCAATATAAGATCGCTTTTAGTGTTTAGTAATGTCAGTTATTTCCAGTCTACTGCCTTAGTTTTTAATTAATTGGATATTTCGGTCACGTATTCTGGTTACGTGTACAAGCAATACGATAAACAACCCGAAAATCTCGGTTGAATATTTAGTCAAGCGGTTCCTGAACCTGTTTTATTTCTGAAGTCGAATTTTACGCGACCAATTCCTGTATTTTATCTCCACCTCCCTAACTGTAACGAGATACTAAATGAAACAAAAACTGTAGTAGTAGAGAGAGAGAGAGAGAGAGAGAGAGAGAGAGAGAGAGAGAGAGAGAGAGAGAGAGAGAGTGTGTGTGTGTGTGTGTGTGAGGAGAGGGAGTAGTAGAGAGAGAAATAGAGAGAGAAAGAGAGAATTTATTCATATGAAAATAAAATGAAACAATATTTGTTTTGAAAAGGATTAATAGAATTTGCTTTATATGATAATTGTTTATTAAGTTTTATTAAAATAAACGTTATCCTGCAGAACATACTGTTTTTAGGGGTCCTAGGGTTTCACAAATCCAATTGAGAAACTGTGGTTTCGTATACTATCCTATTAGCCATCAATATTCTCATTTGGTAGAGATGTGCCATTTCAATGCCGTTGTGTAACAAGTATATATTTTATAAGGGAATAAGTTAATTGGGTGTCAACCGCCATTAAATTTCTCATACTTAACAATAACTGAAGCATTCAGCCTCAATAATTACTTCCCTGCCAGAATATTTAATATGAAGTCCATAATAGCTTCTTGATAAATTCCTCTATATTGCTTTCTAGTAACATTAGATCTATTGTCCATTCCAATATTTTCGTTGCTGCCGTGTTTCTCTATACATATAACACGCTTCAGTCTGGCCGAGCGTTTCTGTGTGTTGAACGTATATCGTTAGACCGACTTTCACTCGATGGATGTTTTTTTTCTTCTTTCGGGTACTTTATCTCCAAGTCCATCTTATCCTCTGTGTGTATCTATTATCATGAAGGCAGTGTAAAATTAGGAGATTTTCCTACACAATTTATACACCACACTAATCGTTATAATGGATTGAAATGTCGAGTGAATTAATTCAAATAAATCCTCATAGGTTTTGAGTGCATTCGCTATTTACTGATGTTTTTGTGTTCAAACATTTATGCGTAGGTTGATACTTCAAAGAAATTACATTTAGTTTCTCGCCAAGGAAACGCAAACGGTATTCATTCTAGATATTGGATTAAACAAACGTTAGATTTGATGAGCGATTCTTGCATATGTAAAGTATATTATGTAGGCAAGATGAAAGCAAGGTTACAGACATGTGTGAGCTTATGTATGTAAGTATGTATGTATGTATGCATGTATGTATGTATGTATGTATGTATGTATGTATGCATGTATGTATGTATGTATGTATGTATGTATGTATGTATGTATGCATGTATGTATGTATGTACTCACGTATGTATGTATGTATGCTCATATGTATAAATGTATGTATACATGTATGTCTGTCTGTATGTATGTATGCATGTCTGTCTGTCTGTCTGTATGTATGTATGTGTATATGTGTGTATGTATGTATGAATGTATGTATGTGTGCATGTATGTATATATGTATGTATATATATATGTAGGTATGTATGTATATATGTATGTATGTATGTATATATGTATGTATGTATGAATGTATGTATGTATATATGTATGTATGTATATATGTATGTATGTATGTATGCATGTATGTATGCGAGAGTATGTGTGCATGAATCTAAATATAAATGTATGTTCACTTATGTATTTATGCATGTATGTACGTACGTATATGTGTGTATGTGTAAACCAAAGAAAAGATGAAAATGCATTTGAAGGAAACTTAATTGCAATCACTTTACCGTTTTCACACATCTCATGATTTTCAAAAATAGTAAAATATGGAGAGACCTGGTAATATATTGAATGCTAAGTTTTTAATAGATGTTTATCGGTGAATATTTATGTGACAGTTCTTCACATTTGACAGCGGTAGCTTTCAACGTTAGCTGTCTGAGTTTACGCTCAGTTGCTTTAATGTTATGAATTTTGCAATTAACCACTTAGTATTCAGCTATGATTGTTATTAACTAATACATACATACATACATACATACATACATACATACATACATACGTATGTACATACATACATACATAGATACATACATGTGTGTGTGTGTCTAAATATAAACATACATATACATACTCACACATCTATACAGACACACACATACAGAGTAACATAAGACCAGTTTAAACATGTTTGAGATCTATAGGAACTTGCGAAGACATTTCACAAGAAAAAAAACAGCCTCTCAAGACTAAAAGTGTTTAAAACGCCATCGGAAGCTCGGAGAGGCCTTCATTTGAATGATGAGTGCATTTCGAACTCCTTAGTTCTCTTTAGAATCACAGAGAGGCAACTCAAAGATGTCTATACAGCTTCGGTCCCTTTATCGTAAATCAGTAAATATTAATCGACGATGGCACGCATTGGTCACCAGGCCGGAACAAATACGCGAGGGCTTGTGCAATATATATATATATATATATATATATATATATATATCTTTTATCTTTAATCTTTTACTTGTTTCACTCACTGAGCTGTGGCCATTCTGGAGCACCACCTTCAAGAATTTTAGTCGAACGAAATACTCCAGTATTTATCAGTTTTTAAGCCTGGTATTTATTCTATTAGCCTCCTTTACCGAACCGCTAGTTTACGAGGACGTAATCACGTCAACACCGGTTGTCAGGCGGTGGTAGAGGATAGAAAGACAGCCACAAACACACAGACACAGACAGACAGACAGACAGACACACACACACACACACAACACGCACACATGCACAAACACGATGGACTTTTTCAGTTTCCATCTGCCAAATCCACTCAAGATTTTGGTTGGTCCGTGGCAAGTAGACGATACCTGCCCAAGGTGCCACGCAGTGAGACTGAAACCGGAACTATGAGGTTGGGAAGCAAACGTCTTACCACGCAGCCACGCATGCGCATATACACGCATTTACTATTTATTTCCTTTATAGTACAATGCTTTCTGCAGACCGTGACGAACCTGATTTTAGTAGCATTTCAGTATTTCGTTGAGAAAGGAACGCTGTGAATGTACCGCATCGAAACCGATTCTGTGTATGTGTGTGTGTGTTTGTATGTGTGAGAGGGAAAGGGAGAAACAAGAAAAGAGAGAGAGAGAGAGAGAGAGAGAGAGAGAGAGAAAGGAGGCACAAAGAGAGAGAGAGAGAGAGAAACTGATGGAGAGAGACAAGCGAACTGGGAAAGAGAAAAAGGGATGGAGAGAGAGAGGGCTCATACTCAATGTTTGACTGGTATTTTTGTTACCAGTCAAAGAAAAACTACAAAAGGCCGGATCAAATACTGCGTGGGATCTTATGCGATGTTCTGACAACACTGCGATTGGTCACCTAAAAAATAGCTTAGAAGTGTATTTGTAAGTGGTTTAACATACATGGCTATTCTACGAGAATTCAAAAAAAATAATAACTTAAGAACTTACTGGAGTAAATATTTGCTATTTGGAACTATATTTCCTGCTTATAGTAGAACGTTAGGCATTATTTCTTTTGTCCTTAACATCGGAAATTCTTCAGATGGGATTGGTTGACGACGGAAATTCATCTCGTTTCGCACAGTGCAATATATCATATTGAAGAATTCCTGTCTATGTGACGAATGGATAACATCAGTGAAATATATTATGGACGCGAAAGTAGATAATATATATATATATACATATGTGTGGGGCAGGGTGTAGGTTGCTGCTAGTGTTTGTATAAGACGGTAACTAGTATTTATCTAGGTGTAATTTGATATATATTGACAATGCCATAGCAATGTTATTGGAGTAAACATAGTTAAATAGTTTTCATTATAATAAAATGTTATAAATAATGATCAAAATTCAAGTAAGCGATGGTGAGAATGTGTTCAACATGTAAACAATATTTCATAATTTTAGCCTCCTACATACGAGAATTTTCTATTAATTAATTTATAATGTTATAATGAATTGTATAATTAATTCTCTATTAATTAGCCATGTCTTTTCTAACAAATTCATTATTTCCTATATGTATGTATGTTTGTGTGTGTGTGCTTGTGTTTTCTGCATATGCGCGTGCATGAGCATGTGTAGTTATATTGGATACTAAATATTTAAGCAAAACAAGAAGTAGTAGTAAATAAATGATTGCCTTTTATTCTTTTCTTGGATGCTAACACTTCAGGTCTCGCGACAGAAGGATCTGTGAGACAGTGTACCTATGCAAGCAAGCATAAAATTATATATTTATGAAACATGTGAACGGCATGAACTAGAAAGATAACAAGCAAATATGTTGAGCATAGTCAAGTTTCTTTGAAATAGACGTATGAAGAACAACACGCGATTCTACACGTCATTGACAGGAATCTCCATACAGAGAATATATTCATTTATATTCAGTTGTGGCTGAACAGCTTAAGTAAAGAAATTCGTTACGACGTTGGTTTCCGGCAAGTTTCTTTGGAATAGAAACTTTCTGTGCTAAAAGCGCTCGGCAATATCGGATATAAACTCCAATCATAGAATATATATATATATATATATATATATATATATAACTTAGAATAACTTAGAAAGGTTTTGGCCAGTATTGGCCCAGGCCATGTCTAACTTAATAGCACCACCTGGCGAAGTCTCTCAGTTCAGGATTTGGGCACCAAGGCCCATTCGAGCAGAGAGTTATTGTTTGCGGAGACATATCCGGGTGTGGGTGGTTTGTCCGGTACTGTTTGAAGGAATTTGTCCAAAGACTTCTTGAATTTTGTGTGGTCAGTTTCTTTTTTGACGTGCCCTGGTGTAATGTTGAAGAGAGCAGGTCCAATTGAGGTGAAATAGTTGTGCCGTATTGTCGTTATGTGATGCGATTTAGATTTTTGTTGTGGACGGATGGCACTTGGTCCGAGCCTTGGATGCATTTTGAAGGTGATGCCAACATCATTCGGACAGTGCTGGTGGAATATTTTCCACATCATACAGATAATGTAGCGTTCACGGCGTCGTTGGAGTGAATACAATTTCAGCTTCTCTAGTCTACCCCAGTAGTCAAGGTCTGACATGCCATCTATCTTTTTTGTGATTGACCTTTGGGGAGCTTCAATTCTCATAATATTTTGTTTTGTGTAGGGAGACCACAGTGGACAGCAGTATTCAAGGTGGAGTCGGGCAAAGGTGGAGAAGAGAAGGATAATAGCGTGGGAATCTCTCGACTGGAAGGTTCTGAGAATCCAGGAACACATTCTGCGGGCCATGTCAACTTTGATGTTTAAATATGTGTAGCCCAGCTTATGTTGTTGTCCACTGTTACTTCCAGGTCTCTGATGTTGTTGGATGCCATGAGAATTTCTCCAGAAGGAAGAGAGTATGGGAGTTTCAGAGCGTCCTCCCTTCCAAAGTGGATCAGTTCAAATTTGTCTTCATTTAGCAACATGTTATTCTTTTCCGCCCATTGGACAACAGCCAGTAGGTCTGACTGAAGGTTTATTCGGTCATCCACGCCATTGATGACCTTCTGGAGTTTGGAATCATCAGCGAAGGTTCTTATGTTACTGTGTTTGATGGTGTGAGTAATATCATTTATGTAGATGATGAAGAGAAGTGGGCCCAACACAGTGCCTTGTGGGACACCACTGCTGACTTTGGCTGGGCTGGATTTGACTCCTTCGACTACAACATGTTGGGTTCTGTTAGACAGGAAACACTTGATCCACTGCAGCAGCTTTCCAGTGACACCAATATTGGACAGCTTTCTCAGAAGGATCTTATGATCAACCCTGTCAAAGGCCTTGCTGAAATCAAGGTAGATGACATCAGTGTTGGAACCTTCTCCCAAGGCTCTCAAAATGTCATCAAAATGATGCAGTAGCTGCGTCAGGCAATCTCTCCCATTACGGAATCCATGCTGGTTGGGGTTCAGCATATTATGACTCTCAAGGAAGTGAGTCATACGCGATCTCAGCACCCTCTCAAATACCTTGATGATATGAGAGGTGAGTGAGATTGGACGGTAATTCACGGCAAGCGATTTGTTTCCTTTTTTGAAAACTGGGACAACAGACTGGGATAGAAGGTCTTCTGGTATATATCCAGCATCCAGTGAGTTCCGCCACAGATTGGCTAGAGGGGGTGCAAGTTGGTTTTGACACATCTTCAAGACACAAGCAGGGAACCTATCGGGACCTACTGCTGAATTATGCTTCATTTCCTTTATTGCTGCTAAGACATCAGGAGCGCCAAATGTTATGTCCGATAAAGTGTATTGGGGAGTAACATCACTGATACAGCCCAGATCAGTCATATCAGGATTGCTGAAAACAGAGCAATATTGTTTCTGCAATATCTCTCCCATGGTTTTGGCATTGTCTTGAAGAGTACCATTTTCATCAATCAGAGGGCCAACAGTAGAACCAGTGACTCTGTGTTTTTTTGCAAATGAAAAGAACACTTTGGGATTGAGTTTGATCTTCTCAATGGCCCAGGCCTCTTCAGCTCTTCTCTGACTATTGATGATAGACATCATGTTGTTTTGGAGTTTATGTTTTTTAATCTCTAGCGACGAGATGGCAGTCAGGTTGGTGTGTTGCTGTTGACAGTATTCCAGCATGTTGATCTTTTTGTTGATTCTTTTAATTTTCCTTATGAGAGATTTTCTATTTCTAGGGATTCGACACTTAGATTTGTTTTCAGATCTTAATGGGGTGTGTCTTGCACATATATTCGTGATGGTGTCTACAAGTGACTGCCAGGACTTTTTGATGTTAGTGGGTGTGTATGTGTGCGTGAAGGACCAATCGACTTGTGCCAGATCATTATTGATCGCTTCCCAGTTTGCATTGTGGAAATCCATAGTGTCAAATGGATGAACAGGAGGGATGACATTTGTTTTGCATTTTGGCCAGTGAAATCTCAGATCACAGAGAACCATGTCATGGTCGGAGAGTAGGGTTTTCTCCACTGCAATACTGTGGATAGTATCAGTGTGATTGCTGTTAAGTCTAAGACGTTTTTGTGACATCTCGTTGTTTCGAGTACCAGTTGGGACAAGAAGAAGTCATCCATGAAGTCAAGAAGCGATTCCACTGCCTCCCTGTCAGGGGTTGAGAGAGAAGAACCTGGCGGCAGACTGTTTGTAGACCAGTCAACCCCGGGAAGGTTGAAGTCTCCCATCATTAAAATGTTGTCAGGTTGACACTGCTGAATGAAACACTTTATGCTGTTGAGGCATTCCTTGAAGCATGGTAGGGGCGTTTGGGGTGGTCTGTTAAGTTGTTGGATTGACTGAATACAGCGACTGCTTCGCAGTATCCATTCGAAAATATGTTCATGGCTTCTGTTGAGAATGAATCATGGACATAAATGGCAGTCCCACCCTTTCTTCTGCCAGCACGATCAGCACGAATGGTTTTGAAATTTTTAACTTTCACCTCGGCTTCCAAGTGGAGGTCACTAAGATGGGTTTCAGTGAGGACGAAGAAAGGGATGTGGTTTGGATGGGCCTCGACCCAGTCCTCCAGGAATCTTATCTTCCATTTTTGTGTATTGGTGGAAGGGCTGATGCCTTGGGCATTAAGCAGAAATGTTGAGGCGAGAGTGGATGGTTTTAATTGTTTTGGTGATTTGTTTATTTGATTGCTTTTTAATGGCATGTGCAGTGGGGTAATATTGGTGGATGGTGGTGGGTGATAGCTCGGATGTTTTTTTCCAGTTCTTTTGCTAGATTCATTATAGCTAAAAAAAGAGGAAGAAAGGGTGGTTTCCTGTCTAGGGAACCGCAGGTGACTGAGGCCGCGGCTATTTTTATGTGAGTGGTTATCTTTAAATGTCCGACGAGTCCCTGGGAGATGGGTAAAGGGGCAATCCCTGTGCAAACATATATATATATATATATACTCTTACTCTCTCTTCTACTTGTTTTTAGTCATATGACTGCGGCCATGCTGGAGCACCGCCTTTAATCGAGCAAATCGACCCCAAGACTTATTCTTTGTAAGCCTAGTACTTATTCTATCGGTCTATTTTACCGAACCGCTAAGTTATGGGGACGTAAACACACCAGTATCTGTTGTCAAGCGATGTTAGGGTATCAAACACAGACACACAAACATATACACACATATACATACATGTATATATATATATATATATATATATATATATATATATATAATATATATATATATATATATATATATATATATATATATATATATGTATATATACGACGGGCTTCTATATGTATATATTGAACAACTGAACACGCTTACGTCGAAATTGACGGAACGTTGCATTATCTATCTGTCTATCTATCTATCTATCTATCTCATAGTACATATAATATAAATTCATATACACATATGTGTGTGTATATATGTATATATACATAGACATTTTTACACATTATAAATACACATACACACACACATACATACATACATATACATATATGTACATATATATATATATAATAAATAATAAATAGGGTAATAATAAATTATTATTACCAGTGGCCTAGCACAAAAACGAATTAGTCATTAGACTATATATTATTCACATAGAAATACAATAAAAGGATTCCGAATAGGAAAGCCTTGTGCTAGAAAGAGCAGTAGAAAACTCAAAACCACCAAATAAGGATAAATTATTGAAAGGAATGCAAGTTAAAAACGTTTACCATCTCAATTATTTCCCAGACCATGGTTTCTAACTATTTCCAGCATAAAAAATATTTGCTGAAGGCCAGTTTCATCAGTGGGACAGCCTTTCGATTTCAAATACACAGCAAAGCCAGATCGACATGTAAAACTAACTGCTTGTATATTCTAACTTTTCAGACTACTGCGCAGACGCAGATTATACCCGGCGACAGAGAGGATGCCGGTAAAAATTTCGAACAAATTTATCAGAGAATATTTAAACATAATAAATAATAATAGGGTAATAAGAAATTATTATTACCAGTGGCCTAGCACAAAAACGAATTAGTCATTAGACTATATATTATTCACATAGAAATACAATAAAAGGATTCCAAATAGGAAAGCGTTGTGCTAGAAAGAGCAGTAGAAAACTCAAAACCACCAAATAAGGATAAATTTTCGAAAGGAATGAAAATTAATCTGCGTCTGCGCATTAGTCTGAAAAGTTAGAATATACAAGCAGTTAGTTTTACATGTGGATCTGGCTGTGTTGTGTATTTGACATCGAAAGGCTGTCCCACTGATGAAACTGGCCTTCAGCAAATATTTTTTTGCTGGAAATAGTTAGAAATCATGGTCTGGGAAATAATTGAGATGGTAAACGTTTTTAATGTTCATTCCTTTCGAAAATTTATCCTTATTTGGTGGTTTTGAGTTTTCTACTGCTCTTTCTAGCACAAGGCTTTCCTATTCGGAAGCCTCTTATTGTATTTCTATATATATATATATATATATATATATATATATTCGTCTAAGAATCTATAAGCCAGAAAAATATGCACTCCTACAATTGTGAATAGAGACGTATGCTTACCTGTCGGTTCTTCTAAACAGTACGTCATCTTAAATAACCACCCTGTTATCTACCATCGGTTACCGAATATAGGCAGTGCAAAACTGATTGTTAAAATCAGCTGAAATGGATCTATAATACTGCATACGTTGATTAATATATACGTGTGTCTATGTACGCATGAATACAAACACACGCATCCGCGGACACACACAAACGTTCATTGTTAGGTATTTATTAATTTCCTATAAAATGAGAAGTCTTCTCTGAGCAGGCAAAAGTCGTAGTATCCAGCAATTTTAGAAGGCAATTAACACGTACAAGTCTTTAATCTGTAACTGTGTTCTTATACTTTGAACCATTTCGATCACCCAATCAAAGTCTATCTAAATATTCGTTACACAAGACTGTCGAAGCGCAGAGACCCTCTCAATTTTTTAATATGCAAGATTGTTTTTTAAGATTGTGCGTCTCGTCCACTATTTGATGGTAACATGGTAACAAATGAGACTTATTTTCCATTTACTACTGTGGAAAAAATAAAAAAATTTAAAGTAAACAGCCAGTACTCTCTCTCTCATTTCTAATGCAAGAATGAAATTGCGTGGGGAAAATATACACATTAATTTTTGTAGGACTAACAACTGCAGAATCGATTCACTTTACAATATTGATTTCAATTTTTTAATAAAAATAAACAAATGAACTGCAAACGCTGGCAGCATCGAAAGTTAGTGTAATTATGGAACCGATAACCAATCTAGACAAAAAAAAAATTAATAAAAATACAAAGAATATGAAAAAAGGTAAAACCCAGATGCACACTGAGTTTTTTCATCACGAATAATGTTACATAATATGACTGAAATGTCAGCTAATGATTTTTGAAAGCGTGGAACAAATGGTTCATGCTTGCTAACTGTAGGAATGGCGTGACTATAACATGATCAATTTGTACGTATCCCGACGTCTCATTGGTTGGCAGACAAACATTATATCGAACATTATTTCTAACAGAAATTATTAATTCCTTACAGGGGTGTTCGAAAACAAATATATTATATTTACCGTTTAGGTTGTATTTAACTTTTGGTCGTTTTACACTTTCTTTTTGGTATGAGTTTTTAAAGAACTTCACCAGTGTACAGTTTCAATGCAAGAAGGGAGAGGTTACACACCGTCCCTCCGTAGTCGCCCGATCTGCTGGGAATAGCATCCATATCTCCCTGAAATCACAAATGCTTTCAGAAAAAAGAGAAACGATACGTTGGATAATGTAGTCCAGGTACATTACACCTGGATGACTAGAATGTCTTTGATCATAGGTCAAGTCCGCCCGATTAGTCTTGAACAACACCAGAAAAAATATCTACCACACATACACTGGACTATATTCTTTTCTACTTTAGGCACAATGCCCGTAATTTTGGGGGAGGGGGCAGTCGATTAGATCAACCCCAGTACACAACTGGTACTTAATTTGTCGGCCCTGAAAGGATGAAAGGCAAAGTCGACCTCGGCGGGATTTGAACTCAGAACGTAAAGACAGATGAAATACCGCTAAGCATTTCGCCAGGTGCGCTAACGTTTCTTATTTTTTTATTGCCCACAAGGGGCTAAACACAGAGAGAACAAAGAAGGACAGCCAAAGGGATTAAGTCGATTACAGCGACCCAGTGCGTAACTGGTACTTAATTTATCGACGCCGAAAGGATGAAAGGCAAAGTAGACCTCGGCGGAATTTGAACCCAGAACGTAACGGCAAACGAAATACCTATTTCTTTACTGCCCACAAGGGGCTACACCCAGAGGGGACAAACCAGGACAGACAAACGGATCAAGTCGATTATATGGACCCCAGTACGTAACTGGTACATATCCGATCCCGAAAAGAGGAAAGGCAAAGTTGACCACGGCGGTATTTGGACTCAGAACGGAGCGACAGACGAAATACCGCTAAGCATTTCACCCGGCGTGCTAACGTTTCTGCCAGCTCGCCGCCTTATGCAATGGACTATATTACACTTTGGCTGTTGTAGGAAATCTACTAAAGTCTCAGTTGTTGCCAAATATATAGTACGTGATTCCAATGCGATGTAATGGGATTAACTCCCGTTTATCTAGAACGTTTATATCGGTTGAGAGCTGAGTTTGTGTAGCATGTACTTAGCTTAAGGGATAGAACGATTGGTCCGTACGCACAAAATATGTGATTCGACTCTAGTGAAGGGGTGTGTTGATATTTTTCATCTCATAAACTGGAATTGTGGACATCTTATTCACACTCATAGACATAGAGACATATATTTATTAAAATTTTATGTATTAATTAAGTCTTTCCTTGTTTGTTTTGCAAAATAGTGGTTTTGTCTCGAATAATATTTTATAATATTTTACTATAAAATCGATTTAATCCTAAATCTGATTTTTTCCCTGTAAATTTGGATTTATTCCCTAATATTTATTATTATATATATATATATATATATATGTTTACACCAAGCAACAGTTATAATGATAGAAAATATGGACACTGGTACTGGACCTCAGAATTTAATTCCTTTTATTTTATACATACACATATATATATATGAATATATATATATATATATATATTATATATATATATATATATATATTATATATATATATATTTATATAATCAGAAAATGGAGAAAACTTTTCATCAGCAAACAAACAAATCGAACTTCATCGAACGATTATTTATTAATACAAAACACGACATAACATTTCTTACAGCTGTTTCTGCTTCCAATGTTAGTCAGTGCTAACGAAAGAAATTCCGAAAATAATATTCGTCATTTTCATAGCACATACGATCTATCGATCTGCTTAAATTCGTTTGTTTGTTGATCAAAAGTTTTCTTCATTTTCTGATTATTTAAATTTGATTCCTGATAAACTTCTGTTTATTCTGTTGTTACCTGTACCCTATGAGCATAGTGTGCCTGCATACTCATGACACAGGTAATTGATACGGATACTTTTATCTCTTAATCTGTTACTACAACCACTAACTCTGCTTACCTTATATATATATATAATGAAAGTTAAGTTGTTTTTTTCTCAGCAGGCACTAAGTCAATTGCTTTGAAATCCTACATATATTGATGTCATATCATACCTACCACTTACCTTTTCAGAAATCTTTGCCCATATGAGTAATCAGGAAAGCAAACATCAAAGAGTGTGTGATTTGCTGAATGCACTCGTCACACCAATGGAGATTTCAAGAATAGTTGGAGTCTCCATAAAGACTGTTTATAATGTAAAGAATAGAATGACTATGAGCAAAACTATTACAAGGAAGTCTGGAAGTGGAGGAATCAACAAAAAACGTACCAAAGCTTTTATTACAGCTCTCAAATCCATTATCCGAAAGGATCTACCCAAATCCATGAGAAATATGGCAATTGAACTTGAGGTAGACAACAAGACCATTAGAAATGTAATAAAATATGATTTGAGGTTAAAATCTTACGGAAGAACACCAAAACACTTGTTGGCAACTGCTATGAAGGAAAAGAGATTGGAAAGGTGCAAGAAAATTATCACATGGTTCAAGAAACAGTCCTCCATTTTAACGATCTTTTCAGATGAAAAAATCTTCAGTGTCGATGCTGTTCTGAATCGCAGAAATGATAGATTTATCTCAAAATCAACAGCTGAGGTTAAGGGGACATTCAAAACAAAACATCCTGTTCAAGTTATGGCTTTTGGTGTTGTGGCTTCCGATGGAAAGAAAATGCCTATAAAATTTTACAAAGCTGATGAAAAGATCAATGTTAATACTTACTACAAGACTCTGAGATACCAGGTATTGCCATGCCCTAAGGCAAACTACCCACATGGTAATTATGTATGGTCACAGGATGGTGCTCCAGCCCACACAGCTAGAAAAATACAAGATTTCTGCAAATCCAACTTCAGTAATTTTTTGGAATCATGTTTATGGCCGCCTTCTAGCCCAGATCTCAACCCTCTGGATTATGCTATTTGGGGCGTTTTAGAACATGCTACCAATAGAACATCACACAGCAATGTCGACTCTCTTAAAGATACTATTAAAGAAGAATGGGAGACGTTGTCTCCCGAATATTTGAGGAACACTTGTGCAAGTTTCAGGAAGCGTGTGAAGGCAGTTATAGGGAAAAAAAGGAGGACACATAGAATAAAAAAAATTTCTATTTTGTAAATTTTCTTGTGGCAAATAAATTCTCATGACTTTCAATAAACTAATTGGTCATACACAGTCTTTCAATCCCTGCCTCCAAGTATTGTAAATTTTGCTTCCCCACCCTCTACACCTTGCAATAGTTATAACGTTAGAGAACATGGAGACTGGTACATCCTCAACATTTATTTGTTTTTATTTTACAATATCATACAGCATATTTTTATAGTTACGGTGACGGTATGTGTTCCCACTGCGCCAAGTACGGGCAGTTGCAACCGGGCAGGATTTTCTGTGCTGCTTCGTACGAGGTCTTTCAACTAGTTTAGTTCGAAGCGGACTCTTTCCCATTTGTACCAGTCTCTATCGTTATAATTATTGCTAATATACACTCCAGATGAAATTAGCATGCACTGATGCGAACTCGAAATTACGTATCGGAGGAATTTGCAGCATGACTGACAACTCCTAGTAGCCATAGACATTAATTATTAATCGATGCGGGCAGTCGTAACCTGGAACACAACTGAGAGTTACCACGGTAATATATCCCTCTAAACTCACATTAATACACACACACACACACACACACACACACACATATATATATACATATATATATATATATATATAACGTTCACATAATTGTTGATAGTTCTATGCATAAATTCCGCCGTAGACTGAAAATATATTTCCAGTAGCAGAGCTGATTTCTGTAATTCAGTTGGCAGACTAGAAATGTTAGTTTACGGGTTGTGTAGCCTATTTCCAAACTGATTATAACAAATAAAGTAAATCACAGAAATTATTTGGTAACTGCATAGAGAGTATATTATCAAGTACCGTTTTGAAATTTCTATTATATTATCTATATCAATGGCGTCATATGTATCACTCAAGACCAGTTGGTAAACTTTGTGTAGTTGCTGTCTTTGCTAGGAACAGCATCCAAATCTTCCTAAACACACACTCAACCGTCTTATAATGAATGAAGATATATTAAATAAATTAGATCAGAAGAAACTCTTCTAGAATAAAAGTGGCTGTTGTCAGAGCTGGAATGTTTAATCAAAAGTTCGTTCAATCGAGGTTGACTTAGGCATAAGCAATGATATATGTTACTCAGACGAGGCCAAGATGACATTTCTTGAAAGCGTGAATGTAGCCCAACATTTACTCTATATAATTCCTCTTTTATTCCTTATTTATGCGGATAAAATGTTATGCATTTAGTTTCAGTAAATCTTTTATCAAAATCATCTTTGCCCTGACTATTCAATCTGCTTTCAGATTTAGTATAAGATTACGTAGACTTACCGTTTTTGCCAAAGAAAGAGCAATGTGACGGCTCAGAATCTCTCTTGTGCGTCGGAGACATAATTTTATAGGCGGATCATGTATAATCGTTTGAATTCATCCTACATGTACAGCTCCTTCTTTATTTCAATCGAACCAATATGAATAAATTTTCCTCAGCATGGGCAAGATTTGAACTCAGAATTTAACGAATTATAGGCTTCAATTTTTTGGCACAAGGGTGCAACTGGTGCTTATTTCATCAACTTCAAATGAAAGAAAGGAAAAGTCGTCTTCGGTGGAAATTGAACCCAGAACCTAACGACGGACGAAATGCCGCTAAGTATTTTGCCCGGTGTGCTAACGATTCTTATTTCTTTACTGCCCACTAGGGGCTAAACAAAGAGGGGACAAACAAGGACAGACAAACGGATTAAGTCGATTATATCGACCCCAGTGCGTAACTGGTACTTATTTAATCGACCCCGAAAGGATGAAAGGCAAAGTCGACCTCGGCGGAATTTGAACTCAGAACGTAACGGCAGACGAAATATGGCCACGCATTACGCCCGGCGTGCTAACGTTTCTGCCAGCTCACCGCCTTAAGGCAACGAATTATTGCAAAATAATTTGTCCGTCATTCTACTAGTACAGTTATTCTCTCTTTCTTCTACAAATCATAAATTTTTCTAACATAGGCACAAGGCCAGAATTTCGAAGAGGCTGTGGTAGCCAACTACATGTACCCCAGTAATTGACTAGTACTATGTTTTATTTTAAGTTCAGTTCGTTGTACATTTTAGACAATATGACCTGCGAATATTATAGGAGTAATTCAATCAGCCAAACGGCTAAATTAACAAATAAATAAATACAAAGTTATACATGCATTACTCCCAGAATAATTGCGACTGTTTCCTGTGTGTGGTGTTAGATTTTCTGGAGTATTACTATGTGTCAATACCAATGAGATCTTTGTGACTACACAAGTTAGGTACAGTTTATCGCCCTTATAATCTTATTGCTGTGAAAATAAATTATAAAATAGTTTCAACCATTTTGTTCATTCGTTGTTTTCCTAAAGAGTGACATGAACACAAACATTTTATTTCTGATCAATAAAATTGACAGTTCCTTTTCTCGAAAAACAAAATATTCAGCAGCGTAATGTGGGAGGTGTTAAGTTCTTCATCACACTATTGCTAAAATAAAGGCGCTTCATACATCAAAGGGAATATTGATTTCTGTTTTGTGAACAAGATGACATTTTTTTTTCAGAAAATAAACAGATGATTATATCGATCCCAGTACTTGCCCGGTACCTATTTTATCGATTTTCGATCGATGAAGAGCGGGGCTCACTTTCATAAGAATTAACTCAGGGTAAAGGGAAATAAATCACTAAGCCGATGTCCTGCCAATTTTACCATCCACCGATTTTAACAGGAAAAATAATAAATAAATAAATGTTCCTTGATCCACAAATAAACAAACAAGAAGTCAATGTGTTGACGCAAATGTATCAGTTTTTTTTTTCTTTTTTTAAAACTGGCTTACAGCAAGCGCAAATTGAGAGCTTTAGGGTAATTAAAATATTCTCAGAGAAAATTAATCAGATTATGAGAAGTTTACTTACGAGTAAACTCAGAACCTGAAAGAGGACTTGAACACAAAATCTGGGTACATTTAGTGGCACCTTTCGGTGCTCGGCTGTTTTTGGTATCCCTATCGATGACATCAGTAGTTTCAGACGGTAAACAAACACCTTAATAAAATTGTCGACTCACTTATATGCTGACGACAACAATATACCTGCACATACACCTCAATCCCTACAGATCTCACTTTCTAAAATTTTGATCAGCTCTGTTTCAAATTGTGTCCAACATCCAGTTCTGGATGTTACTGCTTCGTCGTTAAGAAGCACGCTTTGCAAATATGCTCGTCTCTGATCCAGGCCCATTGCGCAGCACCTTGCTCAAGTGTCTTCCACTGTCCTGGATAGACTATCTTCTGAACCAATTTGTTAGACGGGAACTGTGTCAAAGCCTGTTGTTTACACACACACACAGACATACACACATATATATGGATGTTTAAGTGTGTGTGTGTGTGTATGTGCGTGCGTGCATGTGTCTTTGTTTGATACACCTCAACGCTTACAATCGGTGTTGCTTTGTTTTCGTCGTAAGTTAGTGATTCGGCGATACAATAAGTACTACGCCTTAAAAAGTAATATAAATACTGGTGTCGATTTATTCCAATAAAACACTTGAAGGCAGGATTGCACGTTCAAGACTACAGTTCAATGATCGAAACAAATAAAAGACAAACGTTGTATAAGATCTCATATTGTGGAATTGGGGGTTAGTTGATAGACCGTACCCGGCATTTGATTTCTATCTTATTTTATAGGTCACAGAAAGATGCTTAAATGCAACGAGTACCTTGAAAGGATTTCAACAAAGAACCTAAACGTTCGCAACTAAATAACGATTTCAAATTTTGGCACAAGGCCAACAATTTAGGAGGAGTGGGTAAGTCTACCGCAATGTTCAACTGGTACTTACTTTATCTACCTCGAAAAGATGAAAGACGAAGTCGACTTTGGCAGAATTTGAACTCAGAACGTAAAGACGGACGAAATGCTAACGACTCTGTCAATTTACCGCTTCATTCGCAACTAAATAGTCCTTTCTACTACAAGCACAAGGCCCGAACCTTTCGGGGAGGAGATTAGTTGATCACATCGACCGCAGTGTTTCACAGGTGCTCAATTTATAAAGCCCGAAAGGATGAAAGGCTAAGTCGACCTCGGCGGAATTTGAACTCAAAACGTAAAGATAGACAAATGCCTCTAAGCATTTTTCCGGCGTGTTAACGATTCTGCCAGCTCCCCGTTTCGTTCGCATCTAAATAATGCCAGACAATTTGTCCACTGCTGTATCCGTTTTCTCAATACATTGTCCGTTTAATTTCTGTCTCCAATGTAATCTCACAGTGCCTCACATTTAACTGATACTACACTCTACTGTTTATTTTATCGCAACTACATGGACGGACCATAAAGCGGGCATTTTGATGATGATGATGATGATGATGATGATGATGATGGTGATGATGATGATGATGGTGATGATGATGATGATGATGATGATGATGATGATGATGATGGTGGTGATGATGATGATGATGATGATGATGATGATGATGGTGATGATGATGATGATTATGGTGATGATGATGGTGATGATGATAGAGCGAGAGAAAAAGAGATAGATCGAGAACTAGAGACGACGACGACGACGAAGAAGAAGAAAAGAAGAAGAAGAAGAAGAAGAAGAAGAAGAAGAAGAAGAAGAAGAAGAAGAAGAAGAAGAAGAATGACTATCCTATCGGTTTGAATTACATCTTCAAATGCTGGAAGGAAAGAGCTATGAAAGCCTGACCCTTACCACTTGTCATTGGGGATTCTTTGATCGTGTATTTGAAGATTTCATAATTCAAATCGGTGTTTTATGAACCTCGAAAGGATAAAAGGCGAGGTTGACATCGGTGAAATTTGAACTAAGAGATTAAAGAGCCAAGAGAAATCTCGCCTAGCATTTTGTTCGACGCTTTAACGATTCTACCAGCTCGTAATCTCTTACATAGTTTCAAATTTTGGTTCAGTCCAGTAATATTATGGGAAAGGAAGGGGTTAGTCCATTACATCAACAGCAGTACTGAATTGTTACTTGTTTCTTTTTTTTTTCAACTCCGAGATGACGAGAGGCAAAGTTGAGCACGACTGAATTTGAACTCAGGATATAAGCGGAGTGTTCAGCTTCTGCTTTTATCCAGCGAAAGGTTGATTCTAACATCTAATGCGTTGAATGTATTAAAAGTAAATCCTTTTAGACAACACACATATGCATTCTCGTTGAATTTGAGAGAAACGAAACGTATATAGAGGTGAGGAGACGAATATGAGATAGTATTGCAACGCTATAGCTACTATGTACATAACTCACATAAACATACCAACACAAATAACTGTTCCCCAAATACCCATGATTTTTACTTTTATCAATAGACAATATTTACATACATAATCTACAGTAACAAAATCGAAATAACGATACAAAATATACTTTCTGTCTTTCATATAAGGCCAAAAGCTATTATGCGCAAGCTCCAACTTCCCAGAAAGATCTACTGGGATGCTTCAAGGTGATATCACATCTGCTGTTACTTTATTTTATGATTGTTGGCTTTGAGTTAGATAATAAAAAAAAGGAAATTTTTGTCTTTCGTGAACGATGTAGGTTTTATATGTTGCAAACGGTCCTAAATTTGTGAGTCTCTGCAGTTTTATCAAACAGTTTAGCAGAGATATTAAAATATTCTTTGACCTGGATAATGCAAATGAATTGATAAATAGATAAATAAAATAATATGATACCGGGAGGTTGACTGAGAAGTGAAATATATGGATTGGACGTCCATAAAAGAGCTTGGCAATTATGCATTCTACATCTATTTGGTAGCTAAAGAAAGTAAAACTGTGCAAATAAAGACTATTTTGATTGCCAAAACATTCTATATTATTATTTACCCAACTCAAATATAAATTGGTGTTAGGTAGATATTACTAGAACTACCAATAGTGTAATGGCATTGTAGAGTTGATGTAACAACATGACAGACCTTGGTTCTATGGAAAGTTATCTTATTTTAATCTTTTTACTTGTTTCAGTCATTGGACTGCGGCCATGATGTAGCACCGCCTTGAAGAATTTCTAGTCGAATGAATCGACTTCAGAGCTTATTTTTTCTTAGCTTGGAACGTATTCTATCGGGCTCTCTTGCCGAACCGTTGTGTCAAGGGGACGTAACAACACCAACACCGGTTGTCAAGGGCTAGTTGGAGTCAAACACAACCACAAAGACACACACACATATGCAACGAGCTTCTTTCAGTTTCCGTCTACTAAATACACTCACAAGGCAGGCTTTGGTCAGCCCGAGGTTATAGTTGAAGACACTTGCCCAATGGTTCCACTCAGTGGGAGTGGACCTGGAACCGTGTGGTTGAGAAGCAAAGGTCTTACCACACAGCCACGCCTTCGTCTTATATTAAAAACATTTTACAAAATATCCCATATTCATTATAAATATCAAACCAACAACTATACATCCAAAGAAAAGATGGTAGAGACCTATCAAATATCAGGAAGGAATTTCAACAAGGCTGTTGTCAACTTAACAATGTTTCCGACTTAGAAAAAAAAGCATGTTACAAATACTTTTTCACAACGATTGTACGAAAGCTTGTAAAACTGTGCAGCGATAAAATAATAAAAACAGTGATGATAATTATACTGATGATGATGATTATAATAACAGGAGGAAGAGCGAGGAAAAGAGGAGAAGGCAGATGAGAATGTCTAAATTCTGACTTGGGTATAAATGTATTTAGAGTAAGGCTAGTCCTGATTTAGTGGGCGAATAGTTAAATGTATAGCACTCGTGTCTGCCTCTTTTTGTTGTCGGGCAGTATACAAGATGTCGTTCCTTTTACAAAGATATTAAGATGAAATTTTAGGAAGATTCCGCTTCTATTTTTAGCAGGTTGACGGTCACGTACAATTTTTTCGGAGGGAAAAGGAACAGCCAAATAAATCTTACTTCAGTGTATTACTGGTACTCAGTTTATTGCTGCGGAGGGATGAAGGACAAAGGTGACGCCTTATAAAAAATCTTACCCCATCACCGGTTTCAGTTTGCTGCCATGCTGGAACATCTTGAAGATTTTAATATATCAAATACCCCACGATATTTCTTTAGACGATGTGTCTTCATAACACACTGAAATTGTTGACGTAAAGTGACTCCTAGAGGTCGCCTAATGTTAGAAGATCCGAATCAGCCAGAACGCACTGAAAGGGAAGAGATGTGTTATTGTTGGAATTCTCGCTGCTCTTCGTGTACCTCATGGGCTATTATCAGTTTGGCAGACATCAACACGTATTAACAAAAGATGTGTTTGCTAATCTCTATGAACAAGAGGCAGAATTCATGTTATATAAATTGAAACGTGGGTTAGCTTTGATTGAGGAGACATGCAATAAAGTCGAAACAGCGTGGTGACTCAACATCGCCTTACAAAATTGCGTGGGCAATGAACACTCGACGTCTGAAAAATTACGAAAGGCAACATGACCACACATGCGTGTTGCATCTGCCGAAACGTATTAAGAATGATAAGATACATTATTGCTTTGATCGTCTCTACAACTCATGAATCATATATATATATATATATATATATATATATATTATATATATATATATATATATATATATACATATATATATACATATATATACATATATAAACACGTACATATATACATGTATGTGTGTGTGTGGGTGGGTGTCAGTGTATGGCCCGCAAATTCCTACAGACGCACAAATTCTCAAATATATGAATGGTCGTCTCTAAATAAACTACCCATGAGGTAATTATTCAGGTGTATTGAATAACTATGTATTATCCAGCTGCTTGTTTCTTGAATGAAACAGGACAGCTGAAGCCGTAATTAAGAGAAAAAGACAAAAGTAAAGATATATAAATGAAGAAATATACATATAAATAAGCTGAAATATAAAGGTAATCTATGTAGTTAGCGTTGCTGAGCAACATTATACTGATTCCTTATTAATTAAATACATAAAGATTCTGCTTTAATCAAATATATCATAACTTTCAAATGATATCTTGTTCGTTATTTAAGGTCAGGAGTGGCTGTGTGGTAAGTAGCTTGTTTACCAACCACATGGTTCCGGGTTCAGTCCCACTGCGTGGCACCTTGGGCAAGTGTCTTCTACTATAGCCTCGGGCCGACCAAAGCATTGTGAGTGGATTTGGTAGACGGAAACTGAAAGAAGCTCGTCGTATATATATATATATATATATATATATATGCGTGTGTGTTTGTGTGTCTATATTTGTCCCCCTAGCATTGCTTGACAACCGACGCTGATGTGTTTAAGTCCCCGTTACTTAGCGGTTCGGCAAAAGAGACCGATGGAATAAGTACTGGGCTTACAAAAAAAAAGAAGTCCCGGGGTCGAGTTGCTCGATTAAAGGCGGTGCTCCAGCATGGCCGCATTCAAATGACTGAAACAAGTTAAAGAGTATCTTTTTATGGTTGGTTACGAACTACATTACGTAGTGCCCCTTAACCTTTTTTAATGTCGGAAGAATATAATTCGAAGGGGAATTAGCTCCTATTCTTAACCATTCGACCGAGAGAAAAATGTTTTCCCACTGCCTCGCATTACTGGAAAGCTCCATGAATCATTGAGTGGTGGGATCGCCGCAGATTTTCTCTTCATGTAATATTTCGATAGAAAATCAGTTTGCCAAAAGACATCCATCCTTAAGTAATAAGGTAAATATCAAGACAGTAACAAACGCTTATACTCAGATGAACTGATCTATATTACGGTCAACCCTCTACCATTTTCAGAAGTCTGTCCTAAACACTCATTCTTGTTTTCAGACTTTTAGTAGACCTTATTTCATACTTTCTGAGTAACGTAAAGTTTTCCTTTCATAAGACACAAGTTACTCTCATGGGTAAAATCCACTTGGGAATGTGTGTAACATATGATGCATACACGCCAGAAAATATGTCCCGTCTGCCACACATGATAGACAAAAGAGGCAAAGAGTTAAAGGCCCCGTTAATATATGGGCAGAAATAGAGGCAACGAGCTGGCAGAAACGTTAGCAGGCAGGGCAAATTGTTAAGCAATATTTTGCCCGTCCTTACGCCGAGGTCGACTTTGCCTTTCATTCTTTCGGGGTCGATAAAATAAGTGCCAGTTGATCACTGGAGTCGATATAATAGACTTAGTCCTTCTCCCGAAATAGCGGGGCCTGTGCCAGAATTTGAAGCCAGTATATGGGCACAATTCTTATCAGCCAGAAGTGAATGACCGCTAGTTTTACCTCTGTTTGATACCTGAAAAATTCGATACTGTCAGTTCTCCAAATATCTAAAGTGTATAAAATGTATAAACGTAACTATATGAAATAGACATAAGAGCGGCATGAACGATTATACAAGATCGCCTAACAGGCATAGATGACACTTTAATAGTAACCTACAGCAGAACTCTCCACAATGCGGGTTAACCCGATAAACGTCTCCAATAAACTGCCCTGGATTGACAACTTTTATCAACTCCAAAAGGCAGAGTTGATTTCCGCGAAATATGCATTCAGAGTACAGATTCAGAACAAAGTACAAAGAATATTCTATCCGATGCAACATCGATTGCGGATGAAGCACAAAACCAGCAAAGTTGAAGTGATGTGAGTTAGTCAATCATCCCGATCACATGACTGGTACTTTATTTCACCGTCAACGGAGGGAGAAAAAGCAAAGCTGATATTAGAATAAATAAAACAAGGCAATTTCTCTCACGCTCTACCAATTCTGGCAATCGACAAAACTAAATGCATAAATGATGATAAATCAAATAAAATTCTTGAGAAGAAACAGAAAATAAGATTTTAAACAAAAATAAATGAAAAAAAAAATACAAACCAAGTTAACAAAACAAAAAGGAAAAGAACGCTTAATCTTTCCTTCTGGAATAGTAAGAATATTAAATAATAAACTCATGAGACGACGACATAGAGTCAGGAGACAGAATGGAATCGAAATTACGATGGCCATAACTTATCAATTATGTTTCCATAGAAATTCAATAATTTCTTACACATTCGACGCAAGAATTTCCCATGTATGCATACATATACATTCACTGACACACACGTACACACACACACACATATATATATATATATATATATATATATATATATATATACATATACATATATATATACCTCTATATAACCTTTTCTGTTACAGGCATAAAGCCTAGAGCCTGATTGTTAGTTAATTTATCGAGCCCGAAAGATTTAAAGGCAAAGCTGGATAATTTTTTGCTAGTTTTGCTAGTTTTGTCTTTTTGTCTTCTCTCCTGTTGCTGTATGAATATTTAATGTGGCTTTAGAGTCAGGTTTTGGCTGCTATTTCCAGCGTGGCGGTATCTCTTAGACATCCTAAATTATAATTTTAATAATAATTATTATCTTTGAAGGCATTTATTCCCATGCTGGTCACTTGATAAGATCGATATTTAAATTAACGGTCTTATTCTTATTTATATACCCATACATATATATATACATATACAAACATACATACATACATACATACATACACACACACATACATACATACACACACACATACATACATACATACATACATACATAATACATACATACATAAATACATACATATATATATATATATATATATATATATATATATATATATATATATATATATATATATATATATATATATATATATAACTTAAAGCGTTAAGCAAAAGCAAAAATTTAAAAACATAGCTGAGGAAATCTACACCGAATTAAGGAAACATGGTCAATCTTGGAGAATGTTTTTAAACTGAAGAAACTAATTCCCTACAACGCTGGGAAAGACAAGCTAATTTTTTCCTAAACTACGAAACACAGTTCAACATAGAAAACATATCGGATAACTCCTTCCTGAAGAAAAAGAAACCAAAACCTACGCAGAAAGGACCTCACATTTATCTAAATCAAACCACAGTCAATCTAGGGGACACAACTCCGCCGAACTAATCTCATTTCTACCCAAAAATAACTTCCAAACAACAAGTAGGAATTGCGTTTGTAAGAGAAAATCCGGACGTAATTTTGAGGGCCCCCTACATACAAATCAAAAGACCCATCCAAGCTTCCAGACTAACCTAAACTTTCGGGAATCACTACATAACAATCTACCCCCATCATCTCATAGACAATGGAAAAACTTACCTCCGAGACTACTGACCTCAAACTAAGATCCATCATTTTTGGCCCTGTTTTGAAATCCACCGTTTGAGCAATTTCCTCAAAATCTTAATCAAACCATTTCATCCTCCTTCCGAAGACAATAACTGAAGGAACCCTGTTGCTATCATTCGATATGGTGAACTTGTACACCAATATCCCACATGATTATGGCATAGAAGCAATCACCTTCTGGCTATAAAAATACCCAGAAGAAATCCCAGGTTGCATCAACCACATATTCATAATTGCAGCACTCTAATTCATCCTACTGAACAACTATTTCATGATCTATACAGATTACTATCGACAAAAATGTGGAATTGCAATGGGAACTCGAGCTGTCCCAGTGATTGCGAACCTTGTAATGGGTTACCTAGAACTTAAAATATACCAATCATTACTACAAAAATATGGCACCTCATTTCATTGCTATTTAAAGGAAAACTGGAAGAGGTATTTAGATGATTGCTTTATACTTTGGAAAGATAGCATGGATAAACTCATGGATTTCAAAATAATGCTCAACAATATCAATAGCAACATACAATTCACCATGAAACACAGCAATAAACAACTTCCTTTTCTTGACATCCTAATTAAAATAGTCAATAAGCACATCGGAACGGACATCTGTAAACCCACAGATTCAAAACAATACTTATTATTCAACTCACGCCACACCAAACACATAAATAATGTACCTTATAATCTAGCGAAAACAATCTGTACCATAGTTTCGGACACCAATACTCGTGAACGAAGACTCTTTGAACTCAGATCAATACTAATCAAGAGACATTACCCAACATCCTTAATAAATGATGGGATTATACTAGCAGAGGAAGTTCCACTTTAAACAAGGTGAAATAGTTACGATAAAATCAAATTTCATCTGTGTTTCGGAAAACCTAATCTATGCTATTACCTGCTTAGGGTGCAGTAATCATGACATTGGCCAAACAGAAACGTCACTCCGTCGAAGAACAATTCTTCACAAAGAACATATCCGCTACCAACAATACAAATAGTCACAGGTCAGTGAACACATAGAAAGGTGTGCTAGAAACCTTAATCTTAACTTCCAAATTTTCCCTTTATATCAATGTTTACAGAACACCTCAGTTCAACAACGAATGAATAAAGAAGCAACTTTCATCAATAAATATCATCCACAACTCAACATGAATACATAACATAATATAGAATAGTACTAACCTTACCATTAATACCACTAATTCCCATACAATCCATACATCATTCATATTACAGTATTATACTTACCCTAATTGCTTCACTCCCAGAGCTACTTACCTCCTCCTTTGCATATAATCTTTTTTCCTCAGGGACTATTAAAAGCCAGTGAACAGCAATTGACGAAACCGGTATGACTTTGAATCCCTTTAACAATTCAAAATAATGACGTTTATTCCTCTTAATTCTACCTCAGTTCATCTAATTGTATATATTTATCGTTACTTTTCATAAAAACGGCTTTATTTTTATATCCAATGTGCATTTTCGCTTTTTACTTCTTTCCCCATATATCTACCACGTGTAGATTATTTTTCTGTTTGAAACCTATTTCTATTATATATATATATATATATATATATATATATATTATATATATATATATATAATATATATATATATATATATATGTGTGTGTGTGTGTGTGTGTATGTGTGTGTATATATACATACATACATACATACATACATACATACATACATACATACATACTCTTGCGTGTAACGGTTGCTACCGAGTTCCATGAAGATAGTACTATATCTATGGAACATTTTTCTTGTTCTTGAACATGAAAATAGCATTTCCCCTTAGTAATACGTTTCTATTCGATATTTTTATCTTTCCTTTTCTACCATTTCTTGTTGGGGGAATATGTAGAAATTTTGGCGAAGAAAAACGACAATTGTGCACTCACTGTTGAGTACTGAGTTACTTTGCCGCAAATATTGAACATTTCTCCGGTTTCATAATTTACACATAAAAAAAAAATGATCGGAGTGCAGAATTTTTCCTACTCCTGTTTCTGAAGAAGACCATGTGCTGTATGGAACTTCTCTTCAATAATTGTTTCCTTACTAAAATCTTTTCGAACCACTTCCACTTAACGATTGATTCGTCCTCTCTTCTTGTTCAGTCGAAGGCGACACGCAAACGGTTACCTAAGTCCAAGTAAATAAGAGAAGCTATCTACCCTATTATTCGCTTGAGTGGAAAATGAAGGAATTATATACTGTAGTATCCATTGTAGATAAATAAAAGTGCACAAGCTCTGCTAAATTTAATTTTAACTTTCATTTAGTTCTCGACGTTTCAAAATTCTGGTTCCATGACTGCAATTGTTCACTGAAACAGTGCGTGTGTTTAAGCAAGCGCTGAGTATATTGTCTTCAAATTTTGGCACAAGGCCAGTAACTTTGGGGGAGAGGTAAGTCGATTACATCAAACCAAGTGAGTAACTGATACATATTTTATCGACCCTCAGCCAAAGTCGACCTCTGTGGAATTTGAACTCAGAATGTAAAGACGGATGAAATGCTATCCAGCATTTAGTCCGGTGCGCTGACCATTCCGCAAGCTCATTGCCTTGCACAACAAGAAAATAATTTAAAATACGCTTTTAATGATCATAATTATATTCGGTTGTTTCCGCTTGCAGTTTAAGCCTCATATAGAGTGGTTTCTTTCTCCTGCCACTTCCAAAAGCAAATATATTTCGAAAGTGATGTTACATTGAGCATATTTGCATATTTACGTACTTAAACGAATGTGGGCGTAGAAAATAAATTTTGAAGCTAATTTTGTTCAATTTGATACGTGTATACTATTATTCAATTTGATACGTGTATACTATATACCAATTTTGTATCTTTAAATATAATTTTTTCTGCCAATCATTTTCCATTAAAAAGGCATCTATTCGTGATTCTGAAATTGGGTTGTTTGTGCGTTGTTTAAAGATTTTTGTTAGTGATTAGAAGTGTGCAATCCTACGTTACCACTATAACAATAGTTGCTCATTGCTGAAAAAACATGCTTTCACTATATCTCAAGTTTGTATTTTTTTTTCCTTAACAGCAAAACATGTTTTAAATCATAATGGGGCACAGTTAGTCTCTGGGAATTGAGACGGATAATTTCATCATCAAGTTTTATGATTAACGCAATCGAAATTTTTTTGTTGTCAAGTCACAGAATTTCTTTATAAATTTGAAGCATTTTATCTCCTATTAAAAAGAATTTTTTTACCTTAAAATTGCTAATACATTGATAAACGCAATGCAAAAACTTTCCAAAATAAATATTTCGTGCTGTTTGACAAATCGATCGTATAGAAGTAAAAGTCTAAAGACCAAGTAAATGTAGCGTATATTTTATTTTATCAAATTATTTCTTCAGAAAAAATATGTAAATATGTATGTAACATACCTGAAATGGTTTGCTGTCTTATCTCGTTATAAGCACACATATATGCATACCTACAACCACAAGTACATATACACACAGACATTTATATTTGCACCTAAGTGGAAGAATTTGACTGTTAATTATCCTGTACTAT
>NC_043001.1:120311203-120321203 GCF_006345805.1 Octopus sinensis | reverse complement strand
ACATCGCTTGACAGCTGATGGTGGTGTGCTTACGTCCCCGCCACTAAGCGGTTCGGTAAAAGAGACCGATAAGAATAAGTACTAGGCTTACAAAGAATAAGTCCTAGAGTCGATTTGTTCGACTAAAGGCGGTGCTCCAGCATGGCCGCAGTCAAATGACTGAAACAAGTAAAAGGGTATATATAATATATATGAATGTATATATATACATATGTGTATATATATATACATATACATACATACACAAAAACACACACACACACACACACACACACACACATATATATATATATATATATATATATAGAAGAATGTTGTTAGGAGTGACTTCGAAGTTTCGGCTACCTAACATATCGTCGGAGTGCAATGCATTACAGATTGTCGTACCTTTATAAAATCTCCGTTGAGTTAAAATAATTTGGGTGTGTGTGGTTATGAGTGGGGTGGTAATTAGGATTTCTATTGTTATTGAAAGTTGTTTTGGAAAGAAATTAATTAATTAAGTTTGGGAGCATGTTATTGTTTAGACTTTGTTTATGCATGTAGAACTTTGCAAACAAGCCTGGGAGTGTTTCTCTTTTGTTATTTAGGCAGCTAGATAAAAACACAACATACAACACTTACTCAAATACTTTTACGAGCATCGAAGCACATAAAAATCTTTTCATAATAACAAAACCATAACATGACTGGCTAATAACTACAGCCTTACAAACGGAAATAAGAAATATCTTAAATAATAACAAGTAACAAAGCGATCACCTTAAATTTACAACCTGCCTACACTGTTTATGGAAATAAATTTGATACAGCCAAGTTGGCTCAAATACTGGTCTTTGTAACCTTGATCTTTATATTGTCTAAGCAAAAGGATAAAATCCAATAATACCAAAAGCAACAAAGGCAATTGAGAAGCATTTACACACTTGTTTAGAAAGTTTTAAATGCATGAATACCTTTTAAACAATAACATAACCTCAAGTTTAATTGGTGTCCGGTCAATTCCTCGACGGCCTTCTGTCGTTTAATTTGTCCCAGTCAATTCGTCGTCGGTCAATTCGTCGTCGGTCAGTTCGTCGTCGGTCAATTCGTCGAGATCATAAGGAAAATGAAAAAACGAATATCTGAATTAAAAAAACATTTATTTTAAGGTTTGCTGTATTATTTAATTTTTCTTAAAATTTAAGGTTGCGTGCAATTGCTTTCAGAAAAATAAATTTGGGGTTTGGATCATATTTTTTCGTGACATTTTTTTATACGCAGGTTCACACCTCTGTATTTTTTCTTTTCGCATGATTCTTCTTGCATCAACTTCTGCAATTTGGTACTGGCAAACCTTACCTCACATTTAATCATATCAATAAGTTTCCAAATATTTAGATGACTAATATTCACTGTGTTTTTCAGCGCGCTGTGGTAGACTTCGAAACTATTTGTAGTACAAGCAATCTCCGTCATACAGCGATCCCAAACATTCCATATAGGTAATGGAAATGGAGGTTCAAGGCATCGGCTCCTCTTTCTTCTTCCTCTGGGTGGTCATCGTCTTCAAGTTGTTCATACCCATCTACAACATCATCAACCAGCAGGAAGGCGAGGGCAACAAGACACAGCATTTCTAGGGTAAAATTGTCATCTTCGTGATATCTGCATTTTAGTCCTTCTTGCACAACATGCTTGTACACATTTTGTCCTAAATGAAACAAGCAGCATGCCAAATGCGGCCCAGGAAACGATTCCAGTAATCCGTTAAGGGCTGCTTTTTCGAAATCCATTCTGCAGTAATTCATTTATTTTGGCTAAAAGTCTACTATGTGCGTCTTGACTTTTCTCAGAGAGCAATGCGAACAATCGTGGGGCATTAAAACTATTAATTTGAATGTGAAGTATATATAACTGGAAATATATACAAGAGCAGCACTTAAATGTTCCATCTGGCGCCCATTTCTTGCGGTATTTTAACTGTCAAGTGCTTCGTCACTTGCAAATATTAGTATTCATACTATAAAAACGCGGTCATACTATAAAAACGTTTCATCATTGTTAAGGTAGGATTGTTCACTTGGAATGGAAACCCCAACATTTGTAAGTGGGGTAGCAGGATAGTTGGAATCAGCTTGCCTCCAACGTCTAATATTCCTATTAAGCTATGCAAACGGGGGTATTTGCGACAATGTACATTCGTTTAAATTTTGAACTTCACTAGCGATAATTGAGCGAGGAGCATCACGTGATGAAATAGAATTTACTTTAATATTTGAAGTTATTATCCTTGTATTTACCTCTGCAACAGTTCAAGCGTGACAAAATTCCGTGCTGCAGCACGGAATTTTGTCAGTGAATGGGTCGCGGTCTGAAAGTGACGAAAATATTTTAGCAAAATATATAGAAAACAAAGAATGCCCTCAGCGGATATGATTTCACTTTCATTAGATAGTTGTATAACGGTGTGATTGTTATAACGGCTGATGGGGTACTACTTTTATAATGTGGTGTATCATCTTATTTATATAGTTTCTACTGGGATAGATAAATATATTTTATTCCTTGAGTAAAATTCTACAATGATAAACCCGTCACTTATAACTTAATTATAAGTATCATCACTATACATAAATCTCAACTCAAGCTACATAAATGCCGTAGTGAAATATATATATATATATATATATATATACATCAAGACGCTTAACGTCATGTTGAATATGCATGCATGTTGAAAATAAATTCGTATTCTTTTTCACGCTATAAAAACAGTTTCATAAATGCAGAAGTAAATTTCATTAACATGTTGGAAAGAAGTGAAAAAAGTTTATTTATGTACATTTAATATTTACAGTACATTTAGAAATAAGGCAATTTGTCGTAGAGAGTTACGACCAACGAACACTAGTAGTCTAATGATAACCAAATCTACTATTGATAACTAGTAGCCTAGTGATAACTAGTGAAGTGTAGTGATAACCAAAAATCACTAGTGTGAGTGTCGTGGAGTTTAGTGACAATCAACGATCACTGATTAATTTCCCCAAAATCAGGGTTTTTATAACTGCTGATACCTAAATTCTAAGAACCGTATTTCGTGAAAGAATTCTCTTTGACGAAAGTTTAGAATTCAAATATGGGCAGTGATTTTAACCAATGGGAAACCAACAATTATACTTGTTCGGGCAACGTGACCATTACATCATATTGCCGCCTTTTACGACTTGCTTCCTATTCGCTATATCAGCCCTAACCAGAAATATTTGTTAAAATTTTGCAAACAAAGAATATTAGTAATACATATATATTTCACACAATGTTTGAATTAATATTTTTAGCAAGTCAAATATACAAATTTACAATGTATCCACAAATTTACAATGTTAAACAAACGAAAATAACCGCTCATCACGGTTTTACAATGACAGCATTCTTGTTAAGTTTATCAAATTGTTCAATTTAATTTTTCTGGAAAAAAAATTACAAATCTTTTTTTAACAAAAAATTCCAGGAATATAAAACCCCATAAGGAATATACTCAAATAAACTGAGAAAGTCTTTTGGGAAAATGTACAATTTTACCACTTCTAGTTTCCTTTACGCTGGTAGGTGATTTTAAAATTGACTTGTGGATCTTTTCCTCAACCTGTTCGCTGTCTTGTGAATTTTCTGTTCCAAGTTATTTTGTAATGTGTTGCTCAAATCTTTATTTTCATGACATGAAGACTGGTCGAAATAAGCTTTTTTAATTCTTTCTAAACTTACAATTTCCTTTTTACCATGCATATCCAAAGTCATTATTTTATCTTTAATTAACGAAACTTTATAATTCAGTGAATGATGACCGGCATCATTACGTAAAAATACATGAGTCCAAGAATTAATATAAGAAGGAACGAAACTTTTAATATTTTGTAATTTACTTGTAAAAGAAGGAACACGAGAAAGAAATCTCTCGAGTCGGGTTACATAATTGTCAATATCTCCATTAAAAGAATTGGTTTCTTCAAACATTTGACCAGGTAGAGTTAATGTTCCGTACAGAAGTTCAGTAGGAGAATATCGCAAATTTTCTTTAACAGCACACCTGATTCCTAACAGTGTCACTTGTAAGGCTTCTAATCAACTATTAGAATCAGAATAAGTTCTTAATGAAGATTTCAACTGCCTATGAAACCTTTCTATCATGCAGTTAGATTGTGGATGATAGGAAGTCGTACGAATTCTATGAATTCCCAATAATTTGTTAAATTCTGCGAAGGTGTAGACTCAAATTACCTTCCACGATCTGTCGTCAATGTGTTTGGTATGCCGAATCTGGACATCCAATTGGTAAATAAAGTTCTTGCTATAGTTACCGCAGATATGTCTTTAATTGGATAAGCTTCTGGCCATCGCGAAAAACGATCCTGTAGTGTGTCCGAATAAAGCTCGTGGAGCCAACTATCCAATTATGGCAATTTTTACTTTATGGTATTGTTTAATAATTACATATGTTATTACCCATCACACTTCTGTTAAGAATTGTTACAAAACCTCGATATATGCTATAAAGTCCATCGGCTTCTGTCTACATCCCCTTCAAACATTCCAAAATAGTTCTATCCATTGAAATCCTGAATACGTACACACCTGAACTCAGGAATCAGCAATTATTATCGATATTGCTCTCATTTTCCTACTCATAATCATGCTTAGTTTTCGGGCATATGATGTTATGAGCGCAGGCGACTAACCCCAAGATTTCGAGTTCGATTCCAAGAAGTGATCTGAATAATAATAATAATAATAATAATAATAATAATAATAATAATAATAATAATAATAATAATAATAATAATAATAATAACATCGAAAAATACCTTAGGAATGAGAACCCAGATTCGAAATTTCCCCAAGACACCTGATGAAGGCTGGAGGGTATATCAGCCGAAACGTTGTGTTAATAACAAACAAAATGAGGACTAATATCCGTGAAATGTAAATAATGTAAATAATGTAAATAATGTACATAATTCCTCATCTCTCAAATATAGAACTGTATGGCTTGGACTTCCATAAATATCTACTAGAAAACCGGAAACGCAAAAGTTTGATCAACTTATTGAATTCAAAAATTTAATTAACAGCATAAACAGTACTACCAACTTCACCACGAAATGCAGTAAAACTTAACTACCCTTCCTAGACATTCTAATCACCAAAACAGGCAAAAATCTTGAAACAAAATATTTATTACAAACCAGTAGATTCTGAAAAATTCCTGCTGTTCTCCTCATGCCATACCAAACACACGAAGACTAATATTCCTTTTAATCTAGTAAGAAGAATCTGCACAATTGTTTGAAACGTTAAAACTCGCAATAAAAGACTCCAGGAATTAAAACAACAACTACACTAGAGGCCATTGCACCTACACCTCTACTCTTTATTACAGCACATAACTCAAAAACACAAAGGTCTATAAGATTAGCCACCAGGAAATTCCCCTCCTGAGAGAAGACCCAAGAATAAAACAAACACTAGAAATACACAAAATAATTTAAAGCAATTCTTTAATAGGTGTTGCTGTGCTTGGATCCTTGTGGTGAAGAAGCTTTCATGAGAGTAATCGATAGCAGATATGGCGCCATCATCACTGCGATACTGCTTCCCAGCCAAGTGTTAATTCATATTGGTCACCAGCTAATAGTCACGTGCGGCCAAATAGGGAGAAAATGGGGCGTTATCAACGAGTTGAAAGCCATAGCCACACACATCAGTCATTGATGTGTGCAGGAGTATTGTCCTGATGAAGTCAGACTCCTTCCGCCTGTCTTCCTGGGCGTTTACCTTACTATGTTGGCATAGTACACTTGACTGATTTTATAGCCCTTTTGAAGATAGTCAATAACACAGTAATTTTTCCTGTCAAAAACTAAGGCCATCACCTTCCCTGCAAATGAAATGATCTTGACCTTCTTTAGAATAGGTGAGAAGTGTGTCCACTGCATGGATTGTCTCTTTGCCTATGGTTCAAAGTGATGAATCAAAACAGTCATCCTGGCTTAGGAAAGATTCTAGGAAATCAGCTGGAGCTGCTTTTAAAGATATGAGGTTTCTCTGTGATGTGATCAGACTGGTGCATTTTTGATTACGTATCAGAAGACGTGGCACCCACCAAGCAGAAACCTTCGTCTTGCCAAGTTCATTGTTCAGAATATTCTTAACTTTCTCACAGGTTATGTTAATAACATTGACTATTTGATTCATAGTCAATTGTCTGTCATCCATCAACATGTTGTGAACACAGTCAATGTTTTTCTCGGTGGTAGCAGTTGCAGGACGTCCAGACCTCGGGTCATCTTCAAGGTTATCTCTTTCTCTTCTAAATTCAGCTGCCCACTTTTGCACAGCCGATAAAGCTGGAGCGTCATCCCCTAATGTCGCAACCATACCAACCTGAATGTTCTTGAGAGTTAAAACCTTTTTCTCCAGTTACTTGATAACACGGCAATGCCAAATTTTGTCCATTTTCAAGAAAGGTCGCTACTAGTTACTTCTGAAATCTTCTTTCAGCTAAATGTTAGTTTGACTGGAAAGAAACAATACAATGGCGTTATTAATTAGTAGTGTTGCAATTAATGCGTGCAAGATTTCATAGCTCTAGTATCATTCCTTAATATTCAGACTATGAACTTTTCAGCCCGCCTTCGTGTGAGTGTGTATGTATTATATATATATATATATATAGGGAGAGAGTGATATATGCAGAGAATTCACGAAAAAACAAAAGACGAAGACAGGTGGTGTAGAAAACTAACAGATGTATTAGTATAACGCTCGGAAATTCAAAAGGTCTTTTACGTTTCGAGCCTACGCTCTCTACTGAAAGGAACACAGAAAGAAACAAGGAGAGAAAAAATGTGTGTAGTCGCTACCGATCTATCATGGCGATATATGTATATATATATATATATATATATATATATATATATATATATATATATATATATATATATATATATATATATATATACGCGCGCGTGTGTGTGTGTGTGTGTATGAATGTATGTATAGTATGTAAATATCAGATTACTCGCATAAACCGACTCGGTGAAAGCTTGCTAACACGAAATGAATTCATATTTGAGACAATAATATAAAGAAATGTAATAATGGTTAGTGTCCTTTTATTGTAATAATCAATACACACACACACACACACACACACACACACACACACACAACACACACACACACATATATATATATATATATATATATATATATATATATATATATATGTGTGTGTGTTAGAGAGAGAGAGAGAGAGAGAGATCCATAGGAATAGTTTAGCGTTTTAATGCATATATCCTTTTACTTATTTTATAAATGTAAGCATGACATCATCTATCTGTTCATTTATCTATATTTCTATACTCACACAGTCACACACCCGCAAATATAAAACAACACAAGAAAATTTGCATGTACGTATATGAAATTGTGTGTCGATGTGTGTGTGTTTGTGTGCGTGTGTGTGTGTTTGTGTTAATGTGTGTGCATCTATAGTATTATTTCCATATTGATATAAATATTTATTGTTAGGATTTGTGATAAAGAGCTTGATGTAATTGACTATTTCAACAATAACTGAGATATCTATATTTCTAAGCGGAGTTATTCTCGGCGTTGTATGCATTGAACGTCGAGAGGAAATAGCCAAGCGGATAAAAGTATTTGACTACAAGATTTACAGAAACTGCATGCATTTCTCTTGGCATCTAGAGGAGGTAGGTGGAAGTATAGAACAGACAATATGGTAATACGCTTCGTGCAATTTGCGGAATTTCAAATAGAATGGTAATTCGTCTTTAATCTGCTTAACGTAACGATGTCCCTTATTTAACACTAGCTGTAAGAGTGCATGTGAAATGCGTGGTCACTTAGTGGTCTGTCATACATTTTCCTTTTGCAAGGAATCAATATTTATAATCTAACAGCGGTGCATTGGCCGAGTCATTTGAGAGTCGCATAAACTGTGGAAGGAGGTTTCTTTTACCTCATAGTTTTTTTCCCTTTTTGCGTTGCTGTTTCAAATATCAACAGTACTATATTTTATCCTTCTGGGTCGATAAAATAAGTACCAGATGAATAATGGACTGATTTACCGTCTATACCAGTGGTTCTTAACCATTTATTTTTGTTGCACCCCACTCCTTTAAAGTAGTTGTTATGACTAGCACCCTCCTAAGTGTCGAGTGTGGTATCAAGACTAAATTAACTTAACGTGGATGATAAATTTTACTCTACAAATGGACTGTATAAGCTTTTAACAGCTAAATTAATAAAGACAAAAACGGTAAATTTACTTTACACATTGCAAGTTAATGACTTCCCTCTGTCTGATGTGATCTCATTTTATTTTAACACCCATTACTAATTTTGTCATGTATAATATAATTACTACCATAAGTAAAATTTATTATGTGTATGTTACTTAACCCCCCTCCCTACAACCTAACGCCCCCTTTCACCTATCCAGTGGCTCTTGGGGGCAGTACCGCCCATGTTGAGAACCTCTGTTCTATACCATTCTTTGCATTTGTTACCTTGGCTCGTTTTGAGCCTAAAATCTCGTTAAGCAACAGGAAAAATACTGTGTGGCATACAACTTTACTTTCCATTTTTCTGTGGTCGATAAAATAAACTATTATTCTAGTACTGAAGTCCATGTAATCGACTAACTCACCCCTTTTTTTATTTGTTAACGTTGTGTCAAAATTAAAAAAAATTTATTGATAAAGCTTGGCAGACATAAATATGTCACTTGTGAGACAAGAATGGGATTCAGGTTCGATTTTCAGCTCATTCTAATTTATATAATTTCGCTTTTAACGTGTTTGGGAATTGTATAAGCGTCAAAATAGAATAGTTCACTACATCTCTCAAAACATCGATAGCATCAAAAAAAATCTATCCATGTTATAAACATTTGCCAAATGCTGTAAAGAAAATGGACGATGTTTTGCAGTATTAATCCTCATTAAATTAGGTTCTCTTTTTAACGGAAATTAACGTCCTTTATATTGATCCTTACTTTGCTAAATGCATGAGTGGTGCAAATTCTATTTAATTGTCATTTTAAAATAAAGACCTTTGTACTGAATTGAAATAAGGCCACTTGTATTAAAGCTTAGCATCAAGTAAAGACCAAATTTATGAAATGACATTGGTTACAGCTTCTAACTATTGCATTTCTTTTTCTACATTATTGTTCTTCATAAAAATGTTTAGTGGATTGGTAGTCATCAATTTAACGTATATGTTGTCATGAATTTAATGTGTGCGTAAAGAAAATCCAGAAGGCAAGTTATTTCAAAGTTGTAACATGTTCGAATGTAATGCGTTGGAAGATAACAATGTCACAATATAACGTGGAATTAAGTGTACATAGAAATAAATGTGAGAAGGTATGTTTTGTTTATAAAGCATAGTAATTTATTTTGAATTGTTAAGTGCTAAGCAAAGTGAGAGTATAAGAATTAATTTTTATCTTTGTGTGTGAATGTTTAAAAAATGTAGAGCATTGGAAGAACGAGAGATGTCTAGCGAGACATGAAGGAATTTTGCATGTGTTTAAGTTTGGTGCTTTTAAGCTGCAGAATGATAATAGATATAAGTGAAAGGAGTTGTGTGGCGTTGATAGTGAACACTGTAAAAGACGTGTAACTAGGGCCGTCAAATGTGCAACTAACTTAGCTAGTGTTAATTTTATGTATTGGCTTATGTTTTTCACTGTTTGATTTGCCTAATAGTGGTTTTATCTCTAATTTAATATAATATAATATAACATATTTATACTATAAAATTGGATTCAATCCTAAATCTGATTTTCCCTGTAAGTTTGGATTTATTCCCTAATATCTTATTATATATATATATATATACACGAAGTGCCGATGAAACAATCTTAGAAAGCAACATTTAATTTAGAATGTTAATTAGAATAAAGAGTCATGGCAAAGACTGA
>NC_043001.1:120303703-120306203 GCF_006345805.1 Octopus sinensis | reverse complement strand
ACTTTTTATTAAAATTGTATGTATTGATTAAGTCTTTCCTTGTTTGTTTTGCAAAATAGTGGTTTTGTCTCTAATAATATTATATAATATTTTACTATAAAATTGGATTTAATCCTAAATCTGATTTTTTTCCCTGTAAATTTGGATTTATTTCCTAATATTTATTATATATATATATATATATCTGTATATATGTATACATATGCATACATGGATAAATATATAATGTAAGCTATGTGTGTGCATGTTTCTGTGTGTGCGCGTGCATGTGTGCGAGTATGCGTGTGCTTGCGCGTGCGCGTGTGTTTGAGCGTTATCTACAGAATTACATTCGGAGGCGACTGCTACAACAAACGATATGATGAACATTTTAAGTGTCAAATATACTGACGTCATTCTCGTAGAAATTGATTTAAAATTGATGCGTATTACCCAAACCATATTAATCAATCGGAACTAATAAATATTCAATCAATTACGATTTCTGAACAGCGACGAAAGGTAGTCGATTCAGAGCCAATTAATAGAACAGACAGAAGAAAACGTGATTAGTTGATAGAACTGTAAAGCGCTGAGGTGAATACCTTGCAGTATTTTGTTTTATGGGAAAACACGCAGCTTAATTCTCGAGTGTTGTGATATCGACAGTCCGGTTGTGGTTTCGATTCTTGAACTAGGCAGCGTGTTTTATTCTTGAGCAAAGTGTTTCATTTGATGTTGCTTCAATAAAGTCGGTGTAAAAGAGTGCCAGCGGCATTTGAGCTGAACGGTTTGACAGAAAGGCACCCCGTTCAGAGTGAGGCCTCTTAAGCTCTCTGCCTAAATACCTCGATAGTCCGAGCAAGCTTCGGTCACATGACCCTGTTGGCTGAAGACAAAAGAAAAAGAAAATATTAATTTTATGCCTTTCTGAGTTCAAATATTACATTCGAGCGCCAAAATAGTGAGGACGAAGCTCACTTGTCTGGCATTCAGGCACTTCCCATAATCCGGGGGGGGGGGGTGATTTGAAAATGATAGTCATTAATTTGCATGACTGGTGCTGACATCACAGTACAGTAAAAGTGTATCTTAAGACGGACACTTGGCCATAAATATTTGCAACCCTGAACAAGATTTAGCCGACCAAAGCCTTGTCAGTGAAAGAAATCCGTCGTGTATATATATATACATACACATACACACGCATGCACACACACACACCAAATATATATTTATTTGATAACCAGCTGATCTAGCAAGCGGGGCCTCATATCAGTGAGGGTGGCGAGTGCGCATTGGTACCGTCGAGAGGTAGGCCCCGAAACGGCGCGCATTCTCTCCTGATGACTCCATAAATTTGCTGGCTTCCGGTATGCGGAGTTTTTTGACTGGTAGTACTTGCATGTGCAAGTTGTTTGCAACACACACACACACACACACATATATATAATATACATATATATGTATATATATATATATATATATATATATATATATATATATATATATATATATATAATATATATATATGGTGTACCCTTATACAGCCATATACAAATTATATGTGAGCAAAGAGATACAATGATAAAATAAGCAAGAACTAGGATTTTCAGTCAGAGAGAAAGGTAAAGGATGAAATAGTAGTAATTAATTATTACGTAAAGTGATAGAAGAATGGAGTGCTTACTTTGAAAGCTCCATGTTTCTCTGAATCCATATTTTATGGGATTCCTTTATATATGTATGTGTGTGTTTATATATATATGTGTGTAAGTGTGTGTGTGTGTGTGTGTGTGTGTGTGTAAACAATGTAGTTGTGTAAAACCGGGAACAACGCGAGAAGGTACAAAAAAACTATAAATTGTAAACAAAACAGAACTGCAGCTTTACCTTGTATTTCTATATTTCAGTACGTTCGGAAAAGCGGTGGCTGGAAAAAGTTTTTGATGAATGTCCTGGTTTCACAACGATTATACCGTCATATGGGTTCGGCGAAGAGTATATGACCCAATGATAATCATTATATATATATATATATATATATATATATATATATATATATTAACAATTGAGGATAAAATCTTTAAAAGAAATTATCAGTAGTCAGCGTGAAAAACCTCGTAAGAAAAAATCCGTAAATTCATCCTCTTTCAAAATATTCATTATATTATATTGAGGGTACTACTATTCGTAGATACCAACACGCTAAGAGGGACCAATGCGGTCAAAACTACTAAAAATAAACAAAATGTTACCGAATGCAAAACTTCAAAACACATCATTTTAAAAAATTGAAGTTTTGCATTCGGTAAAATTTTGTTTATTTTTAGTAGTTTTGACCGCATTGGTCCCTCTTAGCGTGTTGGTATCGACGAATAGTAGTACCCTCAATATAATATAAAATATATATATATATATATATATGTAATATATGCATGTATACATACTTACAATCGCTACGTATATATATATATATTATATATATATACAACAAAAATCACGAAGTACGAGTACATAG
>NC_043001.1:120275210-120297710 GCF_006345805.1 Octopus sinensis | reverse complement strand
TACGGTCTGAACTAAACAGAGGAATGGAATGCTCAAGGACGGAATGACCTTGGTCATCGTCTTTCACGTTCATTGTTGATTTGTGTTCAATCAACGACAGCACATCTCTATAAAAGTAGTTTTCAAGTATGGCGAAGAATCAACCATGTTGTTTGCGTGGCTCATAGAATTCTTGATGCCATCTACCTTGGCTAACAGAACAACGAGTTCAAATACCGCTGCGATTAATGCTACTTTCTCTCTTTACTTGTTTCAGTCATTTGACTGCGGCCATGCTGGAGCACCGCCTTTAGTCGAGCAACTCAACCCCAGGACTTATTCTTTGGAAGCCTAGTACTTATTCTATCGGTCTCTTTTGCCGAACTGCTAAGTCACGGGAACGTAAACACACCCCCATCGGTTGTCAAGCGATGTTGGGAGGACAAACACAGACACTCAAGCATTTACACACACATACATATATATACATATATACGATAGGCTTCTTTCAGTTTCCATCTACCAAATCCACTCGCAAGGCTTTGGTCGGCCCGAGGCTTTAGTAGAAGACACTTGCCCAAGGTGCCACGCAGTGGGAGTGAACCTGTAACCATGTCGTTGGTAAGCAAGCTACTAACCATAGAAAGGAAGCTACGGGCTGAACACACATAATGATATGAATGACAAATGAAATGGTGAAAAGTGAGGGCAACAAGCAGCGCCCGCCGATTGCTGTTTACTCGAAAACATAGTTCTTTTTAAGTTTCATACCGAGGCAATAAACCTCTTACACAGTTAAAAAAAAGCAGTTATGAGGCAATAAACCTCTTACCTTTTTACAATACAAAAACAATTTATGAGGCAATAAACCTCTTACACAATTCAATAAAAATACAATAAAAATACAATAAAAATACAATAAAAATGAGGCACCAAGCCTCTTACTTTTATTATCAGTTACATGCTTTCCTGTCCGACCAGGCTCCTCGCCCTAGTCAAACACTTGGACGGTGCCAAGTCGAGCCGTTTTCGAGGTTTCCACCTCCTCGACACCTTTGTTCTCTCCTTCAAATATGGGAGCAGGGAGCGGTATCTTTATTAACTGTTCCAGAACCTGATTTTTGTCCCGAGGGCAGTTCTATTTGATATGGCCCGGTTCCAGGCACAGGTAACACTTGGTGGGGGGCGTCCCTCAAGCATCAATGGATACCTGGACCACTTAAAAAGTCTGGGAATACCAGATTTTCGGCTGATTGGGTTCATAGAGTCAAAACAGCTTTTGATCCCTTACAATCAACCGCAGGTAAGATATTTACGTTGAGGAGTTTGTTACTGATGCCACCCAGTGGATAGTATCCTCTATCCACCCGGGTTCAGTGCCTGGTGGCAAACAGCAGACCCAAGCCCTCGTCAACGTTTTCTCACAATAAGTGGGAAGAAACAAAATTTTTCTGCCCTCCACGGTCTTGCTCGCGAATTTGCGAGCCTCTTCGGGGTTGTCAAATAGCAATCTCAAGGTTGCGTATTTGAACCCCCTCCCTAGAGATGTACGTAATAGTTGACATATATTCCACCAACTCTTTTTCTATCAAATTTTTCTCAAAGATGCCGATGGTGTAGAGGGACTTGGAGTAAGTCCTCAACACCACCGTCTTCTTTTCAAACTCTTCCATCCATTGCTTGGCTGGTACTATCTCCCACTCCATAATTTTTTCTTTGTTCTTTGCCATGATAAATTAAACAGTTCAAAAACAGTTCACAAAATTCAGACAATTAGAGAGTAAAATCAAAAAGAAAGAAAGTCCCAACCAAAAGGAAGAAGAAAAAATAAACAGTCCAATAAAGAGTTTCAAAATGAAAGATAGAAGAAGAGAGGGTGACAGTTCAAAACACACAGCAAAATATCCTTTGGCCACACGGTACTCATCAGCCTTCAATTTGTAACTAGAACACAGCTGCTCACAGTTGTTGTATTATTCCACAAAATTATTCCACAAAATAATTCCACAAAATTATTCACCAACATGAACCAACTTTTCAAGCGAAAAATTCTCAAAATTAATTAAGAATAACACTATTCACGAACTTCGTTTGGAGGCAGGATACGCCCCCAAACAATAATTCTCACAATTAAGTGAGAAAAACTATATACTCTATTGCAGGCAGACTAGAGCCTAGAGTCCAGTGAGGACCTCTTGCTTGTACGAAAATAATTATCACAAACAACAAACCTCCACTAGACCCAAAAAGCAAAAAATATATATTTAGTGAATCGACTCCAGATGAACTAAATAGAACTTCAAACCAATTTGAATTTCAAGGTAGCCATAACAGAAGAAATTAAATTTTGTTAACCGTTTAGTTGAGACCTAGATATAAATGATTTCTTTCGAATGGTTGTCCCGATTTCAAATTATTAACCATTGAAATCGCAGCAACCATTCTGCCTCACCCTGCAGTTGACTGAATGAGTATGAGTAGAGAATTGACACTAATTTGTTGATTCTATAACGATGAAAGTAAAGTAGAACTTGGCAGGACTTGAACTTAAAAAGTGGTTGAATGAAAGTGAATACTGTGGAGTATTTAGTTAGACATTCTACCATCTCGTTCACCTTCGGAGCTAACGTGGTCTCCTCGACAAGATCTCTCGATTTGACAGTGAAAGTTTCCATCAAATAACATTCAGTTACCTATGGTTTTAGACACACTATATCTGGTCAGATGAAGGGATGGTCACGACTGGAATTCCATTGTTTATAGATGAAATTAATCATGACTCGCCTGGGATTTTACAATAACAAGGACTCTGAAGACAATGAGGGAGACTCTACGGGTCACTCGAACCTCTACAAATGGGAGTCAAATTTCCCTCAACTGAAACTATATTGCCTTGAAAAGAGGTGAGGGTAATGGAGTCCTGCGTAGGAAATACTTGAGAAACAGACTGGATGCTCAAGACTGGAAGGTTCAATTCTGAATTTAATATAACAGCAATAACACCTTTTTTCTTTATAAATGGAAATATTCTTTAAACTAGGATTGCTGCAGTCAGATAAATTAAACTTTTTCTTGTAGCTCACCTATTACTTTGCAGTACTGGCCAACATTCAGGGATATAATACAAATGGCAGTAACAGAAATTAAAGAAAGATAGAGAATACATCAACTACCGCACAAACAGTGATATTTTATTACTGTCAGGATAATTTGAAATCATGTGACACTACCAGCTGTTAATTTGATTAACAATTTCATATCATGTGTTATAAATATCTTGCAAGAGGATTATAAAGAGACACTAGTATTTCTTTTCGTCTAGTTAATCGCTAATCCTCTCTTAACTCCACCTCTCTCTCTCTCTCTCTCTCTCTCTCTCTTTCTTTCTCTCTTTCTTTATTTTCTATGCACCTATAACAAACGGGAAAGGAGTACTCAATGCTCAATAGTATACTGGTTTATGTAATCTGATCGAGTGGGAGTTTTGCCGACATATCGCTTGTTCATTAGAAAGGAATTGATTGTATAAAGAATAAAGACACACTGTATGCAATTATGTCATGAAAGGGAGACTAAAACTACAATTGGCGAAATATAAAAGTCGACTTTTGACTGACTGTTTCTTTACTGATGCCAGTCAAAAGTCGATATGAAAATTTAGCCTCTCATGTGTTCCAGTCTTGTCATCAATGGAAATTCTATATCCCTTACAGAATTTATTCCTGCCTAAAGAACTGACAAACCTTCGGGGAAACTCCAGTGTAATAGGACACTAAACCATCTCACATGTCAAAACTTACCCAAACAGCAATGCAGTTATCATAACTGTGGTCATTAAATTCTTATAATATTATCCTTGTTGTTAAGGTGGTGAGCTGGTAGAGTCGTTAAGCAGCCGGGGTGGTGAGGAATGCCTACCGGCATTTCGTTGGTTTTTATGTTCTGAGTTCCAATTCAGCCGAAGTCGTCTTTGCCTTTCATCTTTTCAGGTCGATAAAATAAGTACCAGTTGAGTACTGTGAGTCAATGTAATCGACTTAACCCCACTCGCCGAACTTGCTGGCTTTGTGCAAAAATTTGAAACTAATATTATTCTTGTTGATCCAACGGTCTGGTTGTTTTGTTCGTGTGTTATGACAAGGGAGGTAATTACTCGTATGGAGAATAATATATATAGTCAACCGGAAAAGAGGAGACAAAGTGAGGAATGGAAATTGTGGAATCGGTGAAAAAATTGAAAGAGAAACAGCAGAAGTATGTTAACATATGTCATTCTGCATTTATGTGTTCAAATCGCAGGCACATTTAAAATGCTTTACATAATGAACCAATGTCATTAATATCTATAAATTCATGCACTGAAAGACAAATAGATAGTTAAATTAAAATGAAATATCTTTAGTTAGCAAATAACTGTGGATGTTACACTTTTATCTTTTACACGTTTCTGAACAAAGGCTGTAGCCATGCTGGGACACCACCATTATTAATTTTCTTGTTATTAGGATTAAATGCTTATCGGTTTTATGGGAGTAGAAGGCGGCGAGCTGGCAGAATCGTTAGCACGCCGGGCGAAATGCATAGCCGTATTTCATCTGCCGCTACGTTCTGAGTTCAAATTCCGCCGAGGTCGTCTTTGCCTTTCATCCTTTCGGGGTCGATAAATTAAGTACCAGCTACGCACTGGGGTCGATATAATCGACTTAATCCGTTTGTCTGTCCTTGTTTGTCCCCTCTGTGTTTAGCCCCTTGTGGGTAGTAAAGAAATAGGTATTATGGGAGTAGACAGATACATACAACGGTAACGGGATAGTAGGTAGCAAAGTATGCTGACTTACATTGTGGAATTTCCGTGGGTGCCGCTACTTCTTTCATTTGGAGCTATGATAATATAAAGTAATAAGTACTACGTGTGTCTGTGTATGATTATATATATATATATATATATATATATATATATATATATATATATTATATATATATATGAGTGTGTGTGTGTGTGTGTGTGTGTGTGTGTTCGTAAGAGTAAGAACCATAAAATCATACTGAAAAATGTGATACGGAAAAATATAATGATTTATAGGGCATTACTAGGGAACTTGCATGAGACCAGACGTTCTTCGGTTGTTAGGTGAAAATCTTTACAATTTCGGCATCTAAGATAATATAATTTACTCTAGCAATGCTTGAAGCTTATTAGATGTGTACAGATACAGACGAATGGGTATTAAAATTAAGGAAGACAAGAAAAATTAATATAGTTTAGTAACGTAAACAGAGAATACAAAAGTTCTTTCGACCAAAACCTATAATTATGTTTCAAGCGTTTTCACAAATCTCGCGTTTGTAGGTGGAGGGAACTAATCGATTATATCGATCCCAGTGCTCACTGGTACTTATTTTACGTATCCCGGAGGGATGAAAGGAAAAGTCGTCCTCGGCGGAATTTGAACTCAGAATTGGAAGAAATACCACTGAGTATTCCATCCGACGTGCTAACTTTCTGTCCGACGTGCTAACTCTGCCAGGTCGCCACTTTAGACCGAAAAGATAAGTAATAGACAAAATATGAAGAAAGAAAGGGAAAATATCAAATGAATAACTTTGCAGATGCTGTAAGTGCGGGAAAATATTGATGTACTAAACTGGAATATGTATAAATTAGAATTATCACCGAGTGAAATCTAATTAACACCCAAAAGAGGAATGCCATTAGACATGTCATTTCATATATATGTGAATACTATCACATGAAGTTCGCATGCGGGAATAATTAATTCTATATTTGTGCTAAGTAAATTCATGTTTCTCCTAATAATCATGCTACAATGTTTATACCATTGAACATTAATTGATCCACTTTTCGTGAACTTCATTTTGTAGAGATCGCATATATAAGCAAATATGTGTTATCTTCACATTGTTCCTATTCTTAGTACAAATTAATTTTCAGTTGATTATACATTTATATGTCAATATTCCATATAAAACGCCGAGGTCAACTTTGCCTTACATCCTTTCGGGGTCAATAAATTAAGTACCAGTTGTGTACTGAGGTTAATCTAATCGATTGGTTCCCCCTTCCCCAAAATATAAAAGCTGGACATGTGTGTGTGTGTGTGTGTGTGTGTGTGTGTGTGTGTGTATTAATTTCTATATTTTCAACTAATAACAACAATGCATTTCATACAAATCAATTTTATTTTATTGTTATCAAATATACTTAAACACATACGCACACTCCCACATACACACAGATACACATGCATATACACATACACACGCACATACATACACACATACATGCATATACTTACATTTGTCTGTGTGCATCTCTTCTTCATTTCTTTGTATTAGACTTTCTCTATATTGTTCATTATTCAGGTCTACAGTCTGTCTCATCTCGTATAATTAATTTTCATTAACGAAGTTCTATTAGGCACTTAAATTGACATTTCCATGCAGTCAGGTGTAATCAATTTATCGATTGAATTTATCCTTTCACAGGTGATTTCGGAAACATGATATGATATTATGCAACACCTAAAGATGTAGGCGAACGCGGAAACTAGGTCGAGTGCTTGTTGTAACATCATATGGTCGTAGAATCGTTAAGAGAGTTGCACTAAAAACGTCTTCATTTTTAGCTTTATTTCAAAAGTTTTCGTGTTCAAATCTCTCTGAACATGACTTTGCCTTTCCTTACATACTTCTGAACTCTGTACCCTAGAGAGGAGCACACTTCACCCAACATACTTTATATCAATGGAGAAAACTAGTATAATAAAACTTTATTTCACACTGATAAATATTTTGTTATTATATTTTTTCGGATTATAAAACAATGCTTTAGTAGTAGATTGGCAGAATCGTTACACCATTGGACAAAATACTTTGCGCTATTTCTTTCGCCTCTTTATATTCTGAATTCCAGTGCTGATATAAGCTTAAATAGTCTGTCTTCGAGAAAATTAAGTTTGAATAACCTAAAACTACATGTGTCACTAGCATTGTGAATTAGAGTAATAATAATATTGTATTTGGAAATAGTTTATCGTTAGACACTGGTTCAATGTACACGTTCAGTAATATAGCACTTACTAACTGCCACTTAACTTTGCCAACAAGGAAGGATAAAGGACTGATTCTACCTGAACAGTATTTGAACTCAGAACAGAAAAGAACGGAACAATTATTGCAAGTTTTTTGTCTTAGCCTCTAACAACATTGCTAATTGCTGCCTTTAATGCTGTGGCATTGTCTCTTGCTACAGTTGTCTGTAATATTTCTGTACTCTGACTTCATGTCCAAAACATTAGTGCAATATATATAAACCGATTTTGTGTAGAGCCTAAAATAAACTAGTTGTTGGTATAGTTGCTTAATGCTAGGTCAACCTTCATTAAGCAAGAACTATGATCAAATGTACTCGCGCTGGTGGATTCTGTCTTTTTCCTACACTTTATATTTTAGAAAGGCAACATCATCCAACGTTTTATTATTTCCTAAGATGTTAGTTGGGTGTTTTGAATGAGATTTCTCCACTAGTTGATGACCTCGCGGCCTCGCATCGTTACCCTTGCTGACTTGAGAAATTTATTGTGTTATCATGTAGAAAGCGATGTAAATTTTAGTTTGTCTTACTTCACTTAAATTGCTGTCGACATTAGAAAGAGCATGGACGTTAGTATACACCATTTTTTCTTTCTATGAAATACGCAAATTTGAGCGGTGATATTAAGCTTGCCGACTATGTATACAAAGAATGACGATACTAACATGACTGAAAAGCCTTTCAATTTGCTTTGACTGACAAGAGAGAAAACTTGTAGTGCTAAGTCAGCAGTTCTTACCATGTGCCCAACGCTAGGAGACTAAATTCTGAAACTACTGTGTACACCTAACCGCTAATAGTGTGGGTTAGATAAGAGAGATTCGCTGCTCTTAGTACCGGCGGCACAACTTGTTTCATGTGGAATTTCGTTAACTTTCAATTCCTCATATTCAGGTGATCCTAGCTGTAAATTCTGTACCTTATCCAGGATTACGAAAATTGCCCGAGAAAAGGATTTGATTCTCACCTACTACTACAGAAAAATTACTTGATAGAAGGTAGATTTTTATCAGCAAATTGAAACTGACGATACATATACACCAAGCAGACAGGTACACGTTTGAAACCATGAAGCAAAGTCCCTAATGAGACGAATAGTTAGGATCAAACTATCCAGAATTTAATGGGTGAGGGTAAAACGCTTTTTTACCCTTAATTTATGCAGCAATAAAAAAATGGAGGGGATCAAACGGTGGTATTCATCAACTTTTAGACATTATTTTATGTCTATTTATTTATTTATAAAAAAAAGACAATTATAACAATATACATACATGTATAACATATTATGCTTTACGTATATAAAAATACCAGTAATTATTAAAATATATAACTTAGAGCTTAGAAAATAGGATATAGGATATATATATATATATATATATATATATATATATATATATATATATATAATATATATATATATATGTATGTATGTATATATATATATATATATATATATATATATATATATATATATATGTATGTATGTATATATATATACATACACATATATATACATATTTATATATGTATCTACGCAATGTATCTACTTAATCTACGGATTAAGTATTTCCTGGCGAATAGAACACAACATGTTGTAGTTGATGGAGTCCACTCAAACCCAGAAAAAGTCTCCAGCGGTGTTCCCCAGGGAACTATTTTGGGTCCGCTACTCTTCATAATTTACGTAAACGACCTTTCCAGTGTCGTACATTACTGCAAAGTGAAAATATTTGCTGATGACACTAAGCTCCAGCAAATCGTCAATGAAGAAGCAGACCGAACTCAACTCCAGTCTGATCTATATGCTGTGAGTCAATGGGCAGACAGAAACAAAATGCAACTGAATGAGGGAAAATTTGAGCTGATGCATTTTGGAAGAAATTCCTCACTAAAACAACCATACTCTCTTCCTTCAGGGGAACCGCTCACAGCCTCTAACAATATCAGAGACCTGGGTGTAATTGTTGATGACGATCTCAGTTGGAGTGCACACATCAACAAGAAGGTCGATATAGCTCGTAGGATGAGTTCCTGGATCTTAAGAAGTTTCCGGTCTAGGGAACAAGGTGTCATCATACCACTTTTTTCCTCCTTTGTACGGCCACACCTTGAATACTGCTGCCCACTGTGGTCTCCCCACACAAGACAAAACATCTCCAGAATTGAGTCACCCCAGAGGGCACACACTAAACAAATTGAAGGCATGGCTGCTCTCGATTATTGGGATCGCCTTAAAGCCTTGAAACTTTACTCTCTCCAGCGTCGCCGTGAGCGGTACATCATTTGTACGATGTGGAAAATATACCGCCAACTTTGCCCAAACGACCTAAACATTAGCTTCAAGGTTCATCCAAGACTTGGACCACGGGCTATACGTCCCCTGCCCAATTCAAGATCACAACATACATGTACACTGCAACATAATTTCTTTTCCTCAACAGGCCCTGCCTTATTTAACATTGTCCCGAGGGAGATCAAAGAGGAAAAGGATCGCATCAACTTTAAACAGAGTCTGGATAGATTCCTTCAAAGAATACCAGATAAGCCACCCATAATTGGATACAACTCACCCAACAAGAACTCACTACTTGAACAAAACTTGACTTAAACAGGATTCGAATAATCCTATCAGGTGGTGCTATTAAGTTAGACATGGCCTGGACCAATCTTTGGTCGAAACATATCTAAGTTTATCTAAGTCTAAGTTTATATATATATATACATATATAGTTAATCCAAACAAGAAAGCACAAAAAAACAAATATAGTATATATATATATATATGCATATGTACTTATATACATATTCATTGTATATGAGTACATATGTATTTATACGTTATATATATATATATGATTACCCACACATACGTCTATATGCAAATGCATAGATACGTATGTACATGCATTCATAGATATATATGTGCGTGTGCGGATGTATGTGTGTTGGTGTGCGTATGTGTGTTGGTGTGCGTGTGTATGTGTGTGTGTATGTATGTGCGTGTGCGCGCGTGTTTGTTTAGCCTGTATGAGGAGTCTGATAATATATTTGGAGTTTTACCTTCGTTACTGCCACACTTTTAATCTGATATATTATGTACTTCGTCATCACAAGCGTATCAAACACATCTTCCTTCATTCCAGTAGTTTCTCATATTATTAACAAAGTCTAGCACGCCGGAGGACATCATGATTATATAACCGCATATAAGGTAAATAAATTTAGTATGACCATATCTAAAAGAAAATATATTCAGAAGCTGTATCGGGTTAAACAAATTATAACCGATGATGGTAATGATGATGATCCTGATGATGTTGTTGCCGCTGCTGCTGCTGATGATGATATTATTGTTGCTACTGCTGCTACTGATGATGATGATGATGGTGATGTTGAGATAAATAATAAAATAAATAAACAAAACGTGAACAAATTATTCACCGTAGCTCAGAACTATTCTCCTCCTACTGACGCCCAACTGATGCACTTTTATTGAGTGTCAATGACCAGATAGATATTTGATGAATAATGTTTACTGATAATAGTATATAACACTGTCACAAAATAGTTTAAATAAATATCTAGGACCTATAATAATGTAAATGTTACACACACATATATGCAAATGTATACACAAGTATACATACACATGTTTACACATACAAAGATTGATACTCATATATATATATAAATATATGCAAATATATGCGTATACTAATACATACATATAAATACAAATATAACGCATGCATATCTTTATATATAAAAGTGAGGTTGTGTGCTGTCTGTCTCCTTCGATTTAGATTCCTAACTACTCCCACATTTTGCGGTGCAGTTTAACCAAAACCGGGTATCTTATAGTCGTGACTCATATAGAGCCCTTCTGGGCATTAGCGCGCATCTACGATGAGTCTACGATTAAAAAAAAAATTTACCATAATTTTTTTCCATTTTAATGCATTTTTTCGCTATTATATAAGGGAAGTAACTCTCTAAAAATGCTTATATAGTTATTTCCCTTACAAACCCGAGCAACGCCGGGCGATACTGCTAGTTTATAATATTTCGTTTTTGGATTTGGTTTGCAAGATTCTTTATATGAGTTCGTGTGTTGAAGTATATTCTGTTGTGTCTTGGGGAGAGTCATTTTCTTTTTGTGCCTTATAATGTAACACACTCATAATGTAATATGGTAAAATTTCCATATTAAAATTTTCAGTAGTTTTGAGTCAAAACTATGGAAAAGATTACAACGAAACTTTTAGGAAAATAAAAATAAGAATAAGTGGAAATTTTACCGGTGAGTGTGTTACATTATAAGGCACAAAAAGAAAATGACTATCTCCAGACAGAACAGAATATATATAATATATATGAATATATGTGTGTGTGAAAGAGACTATGTGCGGAAAGATAGATAGATAGTTATATAGCTAGCTTACTAGATGATAAAGAACGATTGGGGAGAGAAGAAGGTGGCTGGTTCTCTGCCGCTTTACACTGTGAAGAGACAAGGTCGATAAAATGAATAAGCTTCTCCTGAATTAAGGTGGTAGCGATAGATCATCCTACAGACACGACAAATGCATGTGCTCTTCATGCAATTATCGAACGGGATCTGCGTGATCCAGTACATATTCTGTATCGCTTCGTCTTTATATGCTGTCACTAATAAAAGTCTAAGAATGCTGGCCATCTGAGTTTAAGTTTGATTACTTTTCGCTCCTTTCTTTGGGTTAGTGATTTTAAAGTTTTGTTCTATCAGGGTTACACATTGTTGATTCAGTTTGCAAATAATTTTTAGGGAATTCAAGTAATTGATCTTTTGCTGATGTCGAAATGGTCGGTTACTTGCTCTGTCCAAAGCAAGTTGTTGGTCAATCCTCTGATTATGTCAGTACTTAACTTTGAAGTTCCATTTTTACCTTTTCTTATTGTTTCAAATTACAGGCAGTTGCGGAGCTCAGTTGGTTAATTTTTGTTGTTGTTTTACTCAAATTAGTTTTTTTCCCTCAATAATTTGACGATATTTGTTGCCTGACAGCATGAATTAAATTTGATGACGAACAGATGATGCGATTTTCTTTTTACAGTGAAGATATACCTTGATTTAAATATATAGGATGTGCTTTCTATAAAGCTGATGCAAGTTCTGCAATTGGAGGGAGCACACATTTTGACTGTTGGACTCGTGCTTGTGGTAAGCAATTTTCTACGGGAAATATCGTTAAATATATATATATATATGTGTGTGTGTGTGTGTGTGTGTGTGTGTGTGTGCGTGTGTGTGTGTATAGTGTTTGTGTGTGTGTACCTGTATGTATGTATGTGCATATATGTATATATGTACACACACACACATATGCATCTTTATTTATAATCTTAAATTTGGGTATACACCTTGTAGTATGTCGTTTAAAGCTGTTTCACTGTCTTTGGCTACCTGATATCATCAACAGCATGGATTTTAAATGCCATTTAATTTACTTCAGGAATATGAACAAAATCTACAGTTTCAAATGCATGAACAAATACTGAATGTCATTAAATCAAAATATATATTTCTTTATTGCCCACAAGGGGCTAGACATAGAAGGGACAAACAAGGACAGACAAAGGGATTAAGTCAATTACATCGATCCCAATGCGTAACTGGTACTTTATTTATCGACCCCGAAAGGATGAAAGGCAAAGTTGACCTCGGCGGAATTTGAACTCACAACGTAACGACAGACGAAATACGGCTACGCATTTCGCCCGGCGTGCTAACGTTTCTGCCAGCTCCAAAATATAGCCTTTGAATAGTTTCAGCCACACCTGTAACTGTACGGTTTACAGTTAAACGTTGGTTTTATGCGTTTTTATGTGTTTTATACATTCAAACTTTATGCCCTCTGCTTTAATTGTCACGTATCTGTAGTGCAAGCTAATTGATTTTAATCGTGTTCACATCTATCCATGCACACAAGCACACACATAAAAACATGTTTTGCATGTGTGCATACAAAGAAATATACTCGTCTATTTACGCGTGTGAGTACATGCATATCTGTCTGTCTGTCTGTCTGTCTGTCTGTCTGTCTATCTATCTATCTATCTATCTATCTATCTATCTATCTATCTATCTATCTATTTATCTATCTAGCTATCTATACATACATACATACATATGTATATATGTATACACACACACACACACACACACACACACACGCATATATATGTATGTATATATATATATATGTATGTATATATATGTGCGTGTTGATATATAATGTGTGACTGTACTTATGTATGTGTATATGTATGTATGATTATATGTATGCATACTTATTTGGAGATATATGGCTTTTAATTGCAGGAGCACATGTGTCCGTTTGTTTGATTATAAGTATATGTGTGTGTATGTTTGTATTTGCATGTGCAAGGAGAGGTGTGTAAGATTAAAATATATTGAAATTGCAGTAAAGGTGCGTGACAATTAAGTGGTTAAAATATAAAATTACGAAAATATGTAGTTCATTTAAAAACTAAAAGTAATATTCAGTTACAGATGTAACTAAAACTATCCGAAGGCTATATGTTAATGGATTTCAATGTTTGATTTTGCTTTTCTTCTGTTGTACACTTAAATATTTCTTTCTATGTACATTTAAACTAATTTACTTATCTCTATAGAATATCCGCGAAAGGCAATATGATAAAACCATCAAACATCTTTTTACTACTTCCGCAATATCCTGTCTTCGAACTGTTGTATCGAACTTTAAATTATTTCACTCTGAAAATGCAGTTCACATGGCCGCTATTAAATATTACGTATCAATAAAAGAATCACTAAGTAGTCACTGGTATAGCTACAAATAGCAACCGATCCTATCTCAAATTGCTCCCAATCCTTCATATTTTTGAATAGACATCGCTAGATAGGATACTAGCGGTTGAAATATCTTTTCATCATAGGTATGCTCGATCAAATATGACCAATGACTAAGCAATACCAAGGATGGCAACAACAATAGCAGCGGCTGCGGCAACCACGTAGTTCTTCCCTGCCTCTTCTTCTTCTTTACCTCCTCCTCTTTCTCTGACAGGTGAAAACAAAAGAGGAAATAATTTTATTGATTCGACTGCATCCAGCCTTTCACTTATGTAATATTGGTTTCATGTTTTGGCACAAATCCAGCAATTTCGGAGGACGACACCAATAATCAACTAGTACTTATTTCACTGAAACCGAGAAGATGAAAGGCAAAATCAATCCCAGCAGAAGCGCACAAAGAAATATTCAGAATATTCATGTCATTCACGCAAAAACGCGAAATGCTGCTAAGCATTTTGCCCAGCGCGACATTGTCAGCTCGCAGCCAGCTTACTTTCCTTTTATGCAATATCGCAGGTTAAGTTCTTTGTCACTGTTGCTGTCCTGTAAATAAGAGAAAACTTATTTTCAGTAATTAAAATTTTATTCCACAAAGAGAAAGCAGAACCATGAAATTGTGAGGTTTTCAGTTAATTAACAACTCTGTGACGTCAAACCGTCATAAAGAGAAGAAACCAGCACCTGATACGATTATTCATCGTGGTTCACTAAATCATTAATTCTTTCTTTCTTTCTTTCTTTCTTTCTCTCTCTCTCTCCCTCTCTCTCTCTCTCTCATTTATATATATATGGGGGTGTATGTGAATATTTTCTTAACTCTCTCATTCTCTATTCTTAACTCTGTTCTTATCTCTTTTCCTCCTTACCTCGCTCCTCTCTCTTTTTCCCTATCAATTAATCAACACTGATGTCTCATTCAAAGGGATCACGGGTAGACCAGGCGTGTCAAACTCCTTTTAGTTCACGGGCCACATATCAACCCAATTTCATCTCAAGCGGGCTGGACCAGTAAAATCATGGCATAAGAACCTACAAATAGCAATTTCAACATTTTCCCTTCGTTTTAGAGTAAAAAAGTACATTCTGAAATTGCTCATGTTTAAAGAACAATTATTTATTTTTTATTATTATTACTTTTTTTTGGCAAAACATTGAACAAATGAATGTGAGAACTTCTAAAGAAGACTGAGTTATCACACTGCCTTGTAAATGTATAGAATTTATAAATTATATACAAAAAACATTTTGAAAAACATTTAAAAACAGTTTTATTATTTTTTATCATCTATTTTCAATATGTTCTTGAAACTTGGTATCTTTTCTCCTTCACAAGTCTGTAGGGCACTGTCCAAGTATTTATGGCAGACGAACTGTAGACAAGAACTTCGCTGCGGGCTAGCTAGGGAGCTGGCCTGCAGTGAAGTGGAGTTCCAGTTAAGCGGACATCTACGAGGCAGAAGTGACTGGCGGCTGTCGCCCAGCTGAGCCTTTATCACAAACTGGGTTTTCCGTTTCGGTGTCCCAGACAGCATCTCATCCGATCGGGGACCACAATTCACCTCAAAGCTGTGGAATGACGTGTGACCTTTTTTGAATCACAATGAAGCGCACCATCCACAGGCCTACCATTCACAGGCCAACGGGCTAGTAAAGAGATTTCCCCGTCGCCTGAAGGAATCCTTGATAATCAGACTTAACAGGCCCAATTGGAACACGTAACTCACATAAGACGAATATTTTATATTCTAAATCCCCCTCTTCGGACTTCTTATGGCCACAGTTAATGCAGCAATCTTTTACGGGACATTGGAACACAACCTCCCTCGAAATAAATATTGTAAATAATTCAGTAACTACGCCGTTAAATTCACATATTCAGCCACAAAATGATATGCAATAGTTGGAATTGCCTGCATGAGTCTAATTATCCTAAGTTGTCCGACTGACTCTAGGTCCTCCCTTAATAATACATCTCGATCTAACACAAATATTATTGTTGGTTTTGTATCTCTTTATAATAATCGCTTTAGTAACAATAATTGTTCGCTACCGAGTAAACCTAATGGTATGTTTAGCTGTAACATTGATATATTGTCCTTTGAGTGACTAATGCCTCCGGCCAAATATAGCAGGAAAATGTTTCGCTCAGACACCCGCTAAAGTATATTGCAATATTGAGGCTATAGCATCAGAATTCAAATCGAGTGGGAGCATTCACGTACGTTCTTCCAATAATAGATGCAAATTAAGTAATCCCTCAATATCGAAGTTATTTCGGACCTTAAAGACAGAAATATTGATTACCCTATGTTGTGGCTAATTGTACCAATAACACTTCCATATAAAGGAAGCAAGCACTAGTAATTTATGTTGCATATGGGAGTTTGATATCCTAAGGCGTAAGTCTAGTCAAATAAATAAACATTATTTACACCAATTGTTTACGCCAAGTTAACAAAATCTTTTTTAAATATTCCATTTAGCTAATTCATATATATATTATAGGAAATTTTGAAATTCGATTAATATTTCTCTCGGTTGCATTTCAATTCTCACTGTGTTACAATCATTCTTTTCTATGTTCCCTTTCATCCTTTTTATAGGTATCAGCCACTTTCTTGAATATTGAATCATCTACTTATCTTAATATTTCCTATTTCAGTATAAAATTTTGTAGTATAAGTATTTATTGGTTCAGTATATTGTAATAATCTTATTAGTTTCTTATTCTATTTTCATTTTACAACAATATAATATTATTATATTACACTTTGCCTGTGATTTCACTTGGTAATTTATGAATGTTAATCAGCCCCTTTTAATTATACGTCAAATTTTTATTCTTCATAATTCTCTTCTTACATTATTCTACATTTTTTTCTCTCTCACATTCTCTTCGTTCTTCCCACTCTTGTCATCCTTATTTTTATGTGTTTCTCTTGACACACATATGCTCTTGTTGTAACCTCTCTGTGAATGTCAATGTATTTATTGATACCCAAATTTGTGTACATACCCCCTTGCTTGAACAAATCACCATATTGTCCATATATTGCCTATAGTTTATTTCTCTTAAACTCTTGACATTAGTGTCGCAATTGATTTTATCTAGTGGTATACATGCTACGTTTACTCTCGGCGTAATCTACTTATTCACTCCCGACCTCTCTCTCGGCATGTCAGCTTATTTCTTTGCTATGACATTGTAAATATCTTCCTCTGATGGTGCATGAAACTGTGACTGCCCATGTGGAAGCAGAGTTCATCGCTTGACAGTTTGATGAAAAAACGGGTTGGGTTTCATTTAACATTAACATTGATTAAATTTGTTTTAGCTTCTTGAATGATTTAGCTACACCACTTGCTACAGAAACGATCATAACGGAATATCAATGTGTTAATACCTTCATTCCTTAACGACCTGAACATTAGTTTCAAGGTTCATCCAAGACTGGGACCACGGGCCATAGTCCCCTGCCCAATTCAGGATCAGAGTATATAGGTACACTGCAACATAATTTCTTTTCCTCAACGGGCCCTGCCCTGTTTAACATTGTCCCGAAAGAGATCAAAAGGGAAAAGGATCCCATCAACTTTAAACGGAGTCTGGACAGATTTCTTCAAGGAATACCGGATAAGCCACCCATGCCTGGATACAACTCACTCACTACTTTAACGGACCATAAACAAAACTTAACTTAAACAGGATTTAGATAATCCTATCAGGTGGTGCTGTTAAGTTAGACATGGCCTGGACCAATCTTTGGTCGAAACATATCTAAGTTTATCTAAGTAAATATATATACATATATATATATATATATATATATATATATATATAGAAAATAGTAAAAAGTGAAAAAACTACAGAAGGCTTGTTTTAAAAGGTTAAAAAATATATATTTGAGTCAATATGTCTGAAGAATGTTATAAATTTCAACCACGTGCTTTCTCAAACCAACTTTCTCATCTATATATATATATATATATATATATATATATATATACACACACATTTATGCAGTACAATTTATGGGTTGATGTATTTATGTAGTACAATTTATCTATTGATATATTTATGTACTACTGTTTATCTATTTGTGTAGTGCAATTTATATATTAATATATTAGTGTAGAACAATTTAAACTGCCATATAGAAATGCAATTAGGACGAACTGAAATCTATCACGGCAAATTTTGCTTTTTTATTATATGCCTGCTTGTTCTGATCGGAGGTCAAATAACAACACCAATAGGCGAGTAAATAACACCACCAATTGCTGCTCTTACTTTCATTCAGTAAATGTAAGAACAGCTACAAAATTCATTTCATTCAGAATCTGTTTTCCAAAGCGCCTACTGTTGTTTACGTTTATACTTATAAGTATTATAACACTCACTTACGTTAGATAATGTTTACACTGCACTCCTAATATACGTGTTTTTCAGACCCAAGCATAATATCGGTTAATCCGAATTCGCCAAATTTGGCATTTGTCTGAAATTTATGTTTAATTAACAACATAACAGAATTGATTTTCAGCTTGAGAATTGCAAATGCTCATACGCTTCAGGATAGTATATGTGGCTGATAATTGCAAAATTCAATGAAAGTAATGTGAAATAGTTCAAGTAGGAATCGAAGCAGCATTGGAAACTTGGCTTGCCAGGGGCTTAACATAGATCTGGAACTGACGCCCATTAACACAACCGGACATCCGCATAGTAACATACTTGCCATGCAGACTAGATATCTATTTATGTACAAGCACGCCTACCTGCTGACAGCAAAAGAAATAGGAAGATATATTTACATTTATCCGCTCCGAGATTTCATACTTACAGACATATGTACATGTGTGTATGTATGTATGTATGTATGTATGTATGTATGTATTTATGTATGTATGTATGTATGTATGTATGTATGTATGCATCTATGTATGTATGTATGTATGTATGTATGTATGTATGCATGCATGTATGTATGTATGTATGCATGCATGCGTGTACGTATGTATTTATACAGTAAAAAATAACACGCTTAGCATCAAAACATCTGAAAACGTTTTAGACCTCAGCTTTGGAACAATCCGAGTCTACTCGTATTTCTGTTGGAGTTTTAATATAGCGGGTGTGAATGAATGTGAGTGTGTGTATGAGACTGAGAGAGAGAGAGAGAGAGAGAGAGAGAGTGGGAGGGAGAGAGTGGGGGGAGAGAGACAGATAAGCAGACACCGAAATACAGCGGAAGAGCGAAAATAGAGGGGTGGAGATATAGTAGGTTGACCTTTATAGTCTCGGAGGATAAATTTAGAGGAGATTCAACATACTCGTACACCTGTCGTTCACATTTCCTATCTGGCTTTCTCTTCCTACCGGTTTTTCTATTTCATATGTATCTTTTAGCTTTTACCATAAATTTTTTCCTTTTTTCGGTTATTGTTTAATCGAAGTCATCGACCCAAGTACTTATTTTTATACTAAGTACTTATTCTATCCGTTAATTTATACCAAACCGCTACTTTAGGGGGATGTAGACAGACTAAAACCGGTTGTCAAACAGTGGTGTGAGACAATTACGCGCATAGATACCTGCATGCATACATACATACATACATACATACATACATACATACATACATACATACATACATACATACATACATACATGCATACATACATGCATACATGCTATTGGCTTCTTTCAGTTTCCGCCTATTAAGTCCAATCAAAAGGCTTCAGTCGGCCCGGCGCTATAACGAAAGACCCTTTCCGAAGGTGCCACACAATGGAACTGAATATAAGATCCCTGGTGTGGAGGAACACTCCGTCGTCGGACGTTCTGAAGGCATAGGACAGGACAAGGGAGAAGAAAATTCCGAAGAGCGTCGGCGCCAGAACGCAACCCTGTTTCACTCCACTCTGGATGGGGAACGACTCTGAAACCCATCACCTCCTTTCACGACGGTATGCAGGGAACAGTGCAGTTTGACGGATCGCCCTCGGAGTCGTTCCCCATCCAGAGTGGAGTGAAATAGGGTTGTGTTCTGGCGCCGACGCTCTTCGGAATTTTCTTCTCCCTTGTCCTGTCCTATGCCTTCAGAACGTCCGACAACGGAGTGTTCCTCCACACCAGGGCTGATGGTGGATTGTTCAATCTTGCGCGCCTCAGAGCTAAGACCAAAGTCCGTCAGGTGCTGATCAGAGAGATCCTCTTTGCTAACGATGCCGCCCTAACATCACACAACCAGCCGGGTCTCCAGAGGCTGGTCAGATCCCTGGCGGATGCCTGCCAAGAGTTCGGCCTTACCATCGGCCTGAAAAAGACAGAGATCATGGGCCAGGACGTCGGAGGGGTCCCCAGCATCAGTGTCGGCGACCACAGCTTGCAGGTAGTGAACGAGTTCACTTACCTGGGATCGACGGTCTCCAGCAGCCTGTCCCTCGAGCCGGAGCTGAACAGACGGATTGGGAAGGCTGCTGCTGCCATGGCTAAGCTCTCCAGGAGAGTGTGGGAAAACAACATGCTCACAATAACCACCAAGATCCGAGCCTGCGTGCTGAGCACCCTACTCTACGGCAGCGAGAGCTGGACAACATACACCCGGCAAGAATGCCGCCTCAGCGGCTTCCACATGCGGTGTCTTCGACGGATCCTTGGCATCTCCTGGAAGGACCGAGTACCAAACGGAGTCATCCTAGAACAGACTAATATGCCAAGCATGCATGCCCTCCTCGTGCGGAGACGACTTCGCTGGCTCGGACACGTCTGCCGCATGCAGGACTGTCGCATGCCTAAAGACATCCTGTACAGCGAACTCACCACGGGATCCCGACCCAAGGGACGTCCACAGCTACGATACAGGGATGTGTGCAAGCGCGACCTGAGGACTGCCAACATCTGTGTGGACACGTGGGAGGAAGCAGCTGCTGACCGCTCTGCCTGGCGTCGGACAGTGAGGAAAGGCGTTTCCATGGCTGAGGAGAGGAGAGCACAGCTGTGGTCGGACAGGCGGGACAGGAGGAGGACAACTGCAGCAACACCCCACACGTACCCATCGATGTTCGTGTGCAGCAACTGTACCAGGGACTGCCACTCTAGAATTGGACTGTTCAGTCACAGCAGACGCTGCTCATCATCAAAGTAGGCCCCGCCCTTGGCGCGACCCATTGTCTATCAAGACAGACGGGAAGAAGGAAGGATATATATATACAAACATACATACATATTGGTAGACGTGGCTGTGAAGTAAGAAGCTTGCTTCCTAATGACATAGTTCCGGGTTCAGCCCCAGCTTGGCACCTTGGGCAAGTACCTGCTACTATAATATCGAGCCGATCAAAGTCTTGTTAGTTGATTCGGTAGATGGTAACTGAAATAAACGCGTCGAATATATTTGAGTGGGTGCTGAAAAGTTCCTGGCTTTGGGTGAAAGGAAATACAGGAGGATCAGTTAATTGTGATTTTATTCAACATATTCTCCTCCCAGATTCACACACCCCTTACAGTGGTCCTTCAATTTTCCTAAGCCCTGTAAAAGAACTTGGAAGGTTGGGCCTCCAACCAGGTCTTTCGCTGTAACCTTAAAGCCAGGAATTTCTCAACACATCCTCGTATGTAAGTATATGTATGCGTGTGCGTGTATATATATGTGTATGTGTGTGTGTGTGTGTGTGTGTGCGTGTGTATGTGTATATATATATATATATATATATATATATATATCTGCGGGTAGGGGTCTCTGTGTCTGTCTTTGTTCCCCACCACCGCTTGTCAATCGGTGTTGGTGTGTCTACTCCCCTTAGCATAGCGGTTCAGCAAAATATACCGTCAGAATAATAAGTACGAGGCTTTTAAAAATAGGTGCTGGAGGTTGATTCATTCGACTAAAAATTCTTCGAGGCGGACCATTTTAATCCCTGAAACATGTAAAACAAAACAAAAAAAGATAGACGACACACGCACGGGCGCGCGCATACACGTATATTTATTTATTTATTTTATCATATTCAAGAGAACTTTAGGTTAGTTAAAATATGTTTGTGATATATTTTGATTTGTAATGGCAAATTCATTGCAGTTACTGTGAAGAAAAAAAAACTGTCTTTTATGGTAAAAAGGTGTAAAAACACCATACCTGCCCAGTGCAGCCCCCTATCGGATTACCAAATGCGTTTCTACTCTTTAAAATGCCGAAGGGAGATGACTTTGGAAATATTTTAAAACGGTAACTTTATCTAAAGCACAGTCAAACAGGGAAAGTACTAGATTTCCACCCACTCTTTTTGTTGATGAAGGTTGCACTTCATACTCTTTCTCAGATTAAATGATTGAAAAAAAAATGAAAGAATAAAAGAATATATTTGTATGTACGTGTGGGTATCTATGTGTAAGTGGGTGTGATGTTTGTTTGTGTGTGTGTGTGTGCTTGCGGCCGTGTGTGTATGTGTGTGTTTGTGTATGTGTGTGTTTGTGTATGTGTGTGTTTGTGTATGTGTTCACTAACTAAAAGCATC
>NC_043001.1:120257710-120270210 GCF_006345805.1 Octopus sinensis | reverse complement strand
ACTCCCTCCCTCCCCCTCTCTCTCTCACACACACATACATAAATATGTATTTGTGTTTTATAAGTATCCCATACAAAATCAGTTCTGTAGCATTCATACAAATTCGTCAGAGAGCTAACAGTACTTTAATTCGTGTTCCTTCCGATTCCAAAGAAACTAATTCTTCAGCTACTAATTCATAAGCCTCTAACTACCACAAACAAGAATATATAGATCTGTTCACAAACGTGCATTTTTTTCACTTAAGTATGTGATATATGCAAATGTATACATACACACACACATATACACATATATATATATGAAATAATTGAGATTCAGTTGAATTAGGTACTTAAGTTGAAGCATCAAGTCATTGCGGTGTTACCTGTACAACTCAAAGTAAGGTGAACAAAAAATCAAACTAAGCAACAGGATATGAAGAGTTGATGCAGTACGACCGTTTCAAGCGGTTTCATTTAATTGAACAATGCAATCATTACATCAATTGAAATGCAGGGCTATCCTCAGCTGCATAAATAAATATAATTTTTTAATCAGTTGGACGCATTAATATAATTTTACTCAAATTCTCCAGTATAGTAAGAAGAGGGAGAAAGTCCATGTTGATACTAATGTAACTCAGAATATACCACACCTCTAAGAACTGTATGAAGTTGTTTGGGTCATAGCTTGTAAATGATTATGGTTCACTTTTAATTTATTAGACTTTTTTATCAACTACTAAATCTAAGGCTATAGGACAATGTCTTTTTAGAATGTATAGACAGAGTAAGTTGACAGTTTATTGTTGGGTATCGTTATAAATATTGTCAGGATTTTAGAAAATGTATAAGAAATTGTCTGTAAAGGTGGTTGGGTAGGGGAAGACCCTAAATCAAGATGTTAATTACCAGTTGAAGGGGCAAGCCGCTAATAAAACCTCTGACCGTAACACAGAGGAAATTATCATGAGTTGCAATGAATGATTGTATATAAATAGTAATGTTTGAAGGTAAATTTTAAGATTATTAAAAAAGATATTATAACCAGAATAGATAAACGATGTATATATACCAATTTTCAACATTAGAAAGGGAAGATTACATAGAATTAGTTTACCTGTACTTAATTATTTACTTATAAAGTGGCTTCTATAAAGATTACTCTATTTACTTATGGAATACTGGAGCGATAAATCATGTTATTTTATGTTAGTCATAAGCTAAGAATTAGAAAAAAATCGTAAAAATAAGTTGTGCACAGATACATACACATATTTAACTATGTGCACACGTGCAAATATACACAAATATTTTTACTTTATTATGAGTATGTTATAATCAGCTCTTCTAGATTTAAGAAACTTGAAAGTTTATATTTCTTTTTAAGAACATTAATAATTTATAAAAGATAAGAGGTTAATAGATAAAATATCAAAATAAGAAAACACAATAATAAGGAATTATAGAGAATAGTAAGAAAATATATACATAACTTATATATAATAGTAGAGGGTAAGTTCACATCATATACGACACTAAAATTAATTTCCCCTGTCCAGGTTCAAGTTCAGCACCTATAAATGCTAATTTTGAAAATATTTAAATGCACGGGTGACACTATGTGCGCATGATAACATTGAATCTAATTTATTATTAACCAGGTTGCTCTTGTCCCTATACTTAAAAATTTCATAAGTTTCCACAGAACACAGCTCGCGCACGTACCGACTATCTCTATAATGCCGCGCTTTCGTTATAATATCCATATCCTATTAATGCTAAATTCGATTCTGCTTTCCTTCGCTTCCCAAATCTTACGAGATAAGGACATACAATTGACCTTATGTTTGAGCCTAAAAGATGAAAAATTGTTATTAATGTGTTTTTTCATATTGAACATCCTATATATACAAAGTTACCAGCTACAGATGTGATACTACACTTATAAATTACGTTTTGGGTTGGACATCGGCCTAATAATGGACAGTGGTATTTAACCCTAAAATTGCAGCTAGGAGAATTACTACTATTTATATTGATATTCATACCATTATTACTATTAATATTACTTCTAATATTAATCTTACTACTATTGTATGTGTTATTTTCATATCCGGTATTATCTCTCCATACTTCAATTGTAATATCATTCACATTCATCCCAGCATATCAGCAGTCTCTGTGCTAGTATGGGCCTCAGAGCTATAGTCTATATTGTATATATTAGAAACATTAGTACCGCTGCTTCTATTTTCTACGTTACCATTGAGATTATTATTCACATTATAGGGGTTTAAGTTATTGTTGACGTTATCATTATTATTATTACTACCTCTTGCTAATTTAATATTCTTTCTATTTTACTTTACTATGATGTTACCCATATTAGGGAGAGTTGTGTATGAGATTCTAACTGTCTTTCGGGAAAAAATTCTGTTATATCTATGGGAAGCAGAAAAGATTTTTCTAAAATGGTCACAAATTTCCTATATATGTTTATGGATATGGCACAGTTGAAGGGAACGTTTATAGAAGACATCCAAGGTTTCCCCCACCTTTCAAAATCGTTGCTTGATTATTAGGAATGTCTCTATTACCAGTATTTTTCTTATCCTTATAAGTTACAGCAACCTGTCCATTCCCTTTACCCCACTTGTTATCTAAACTAAAATACCGACTCGTTATAGCATCTACTTTTCTGTTGTTGCTTATTGTTTTTTATTTAAATTTGTTGGGTTTACTGGATGCTTTTCTAGTTGGTATGTTTTCCCAACCAAGTAAGTTTGTAATCCCACTATCAGTTAAAATCTCATTACTTTCACTATAATTAGGTGCTGTACTTTCAGGACTAAGAAAAGCAAAGTTGTAGTGGCGGGAATGGGTATTGAAAATGTCCTTATTCGCTGATAATTTCGTAATTCTCCTAGAAATGATTTTAATCACTAAGTTTAACACATTAGTGGGGTGTTTTGATAATTTGTTTACGTACCTCGTAACTTCACCTGGTTTCTTATAGGAGTGGTATGATCATGAGTTAATGTCTAATGTAGTGTGTAAGAATTTTGCTACTTTTGTGCCATATTCAAACGTAATACCTAAGTTTGAGCTTTTAAAAACTTTTCTAATTCTTTTCTTCACTCTTTCTATGACTAATATATTGTCGCTAGGGATAATGAATAGAGTATCATCTCTATATAAACCTCTTTGCAATTCAAGGATTTCCCTTTTGAGGGACCTTAATAGGTATGCACCAACTAGGTTAGTAATTTAAGCCGAATCACTCGAGCCCGTAGCTATATCGAAATTATCAGGGGTATCGGACCATGTCCATAGCTTATCCTCAAATTCTATAATAGTCTTCCTAGCTAAAAGAATAATGTCAATTTTATCTCTAGTTATAAGAGAAAGGTTTTTGAGAAAATTAGAGATTTGTTCAGAAGAATAGGAGATATACTAGAATAATAACTGTTAATATCAAATTGAATAAACGAATATTTAATTCATACATTTCTTAGAGTTGTAGTATATTCTGAGTTACATTAGTAGAAACATGGAATTTCTCCCTCTTCTTGCTCTATTAGAGAATTTGAGTAAAATTATATTGTGTCCAACTCATTAAAAATTTTTATTTATTTATGCAGCTGATGATTGCATTGTTCAATTAAATGGAGCCGCTTGAAACGGTCATATTGCATTTTCTCTTGATATCCTGTTGCTTACTTTGAAATTAGAGAAAGACAAAAGACGAAGACAGATGTATCAACAACAAGCAAATATATTAGTTTGACGCTCGGGAAAGTGAGGAAGTCTTTTACGTTTCGATCCCACGCTCTTCAACAGAAAGGAATAATAAGAGAAAATAAACAGAGATAGAATAAAAAGAACTTGTGGATTTAGTGATCAAGCCTGGTGACTGGTTGGGGAAAATGTAGAAAGAAGGGGAGATAATAAAGTATTGGTGACCTCAAAACGAGGGTGCGCGTACGTCTGTGTGCATGTGAGAATGTGTAAGTATGTGTGTATGGATAGGGGCTAGTGACTTTGACGAGTATGTGATCGTCTGTAATCTGTGGGTGTGTGGATGATGCGTGTGGGTATGCGGATGAGGGTGTGTGGGTGTACATATGATGGTATGTGGTGTGAGTACTGGGAAGTGGTCAGTGCTAGTGTGTGGAGTGGCGTGATGTGGTGTGATGTAGTATGGTGTGGGGGTAGGTGTAGGTGTGTGGGAGTAGAGTGTGTGGTGTGGGAGGAGAGGGTATCAATGAAGAGAGAAGGTGGGTAAGAGTGAAAAGAAGAAGTAGGTAACTGATGATAAAGGAGAGGAGGGGAGTCAGATGAAGAGAGGAAGGGAGTTGAGCCCATGTGGGGCAAAGGAGCTGATAGAGAAGATTAAATCCTGTTCACGGGTAAGGCGTGAGTCCGGATGACCCCCGTGCAAAAACGAGCCCGATTGGGAGGTGGGGTTAGGGAAGAAACTGTGGATCAGGAGGTCACGCAGGTTGTGGGCTCGTTTGAAGGAGAGAAAGGGTAGGTTGGGGAAGATGTGTGAGATGGAGGGAGCGGATTGGAGCCGCCGGAAGGCTCGGAGAATGGTGCATTGGAGGTGCAGGGTGGAGGAATGGTAGATGAGGGAAAACGGGAGACGGGAAACGGTGGGATGGGTGCGGTCCACGGAACGTGGTCTGGCAAGGGCTGTGGTGAAGGGATATCTTCGAAGGATGAAGTGGCGAGCCATGAGTTGAGACTTAGTTTCAAAGTCATGGTTTTCACGGAAGAGCTTGTGCAGACGGAGGAATTGGGAGTAGGGGATGGAAAGCTTGATGGGGGTACGGTGGGTGTAAGAGTAAGTGTGAATATGAGTCAGCGTGTTTGATGGCAGAATGGTGTATGTTGACCGAAATGTTGAAAAATGTGACGGAAGTGTTGGAAATAGTGCAGGAGAATTCGAGGGCAGATTGGAACGACTGGACAAAAGAGAGGAGGGAGTGTAGTTGTTCGCGGGAGAGTGAGGTCGCACCGATACAGTCATCAATATAACGACCGTATATTTCGGGAATGGGACCAGTAAATCGTGAGAATATTTGGGCCTCAACGTAGCCAACAAACAGGTTCACGTAGTTGGGGCCCATTCACTTTCTCATAGCCACTATCGAAATCTGTTGGTAAAAATCCCCCGCGAATTAGAAGCAGTTGAGTGAGAGAACAAGTTCGGGCAGAGGAAGAAGTGAGGAGGTTCTGTTTTTATGGACAGAGAAAAAGAAGGGAGAGAGAGATAGAGGGAGAGGGAGAACGAGAGAAAGCATACGCATATAATGTATATGCGCTACGCATATGCTTCCATTCCTACCGGTATAAGTCAGTAAATAACATGAACTAAATACGATTTAAGTGAGATAAACTGGAAATCTATCAAAGCCAAACAGTTCGATCAACAGATATTAATATGTACATATCATACATGCATATATAATTAGATGCCTATAGCAACTGTCTTAAAAGCAGCAGATCTGCTTTTAAGAATGTTGGAATAGCTAGAAATATTTTCTTTCATCCTAAATATGAAGCCTGTATTTCTCCGTCTCCTTTCTTCCTCTTTTTGTCACACACCTGCTAAGTTTTGTGAATGTAAGCGTCGGGGTGTGTGCTCGTGAGCGAGCATGCGGGTATTTCATCTATACATATGTAGATAATGAAGGAATACAAACACACACACACACACACCACACACACACACACACACACACACACACACACACACACACACACATATATATATATAATATATATATATATATATATATATATATATATATATATATAATATATATATATATATATATTCACATCTGAGTACGTGCTTTAATACTCGAGTGTGTTTGTGTGCGTGTGTGTACGGCGAAAAGGTTAAGAGGTTTCAGAAGAGTGAATTTGTATTAGAAACAAATGGAGAAAATGCTTTGAGAATTTTATCATGAATAAAATGAACAAATATTTATATTTAAACAAAAATATGCTACAAGTTTCAGTTGTTTAAGATGATCTAATCATACAATATGGAAGGGAAAATAAATTGAATTAAATTAATATTCATGAAATAAGTTTTGAAATTTCCCATGTTGGCTTTACAAAATCCTCATGGTAGTTGCTGTTTAATTCCTGATGGATGTGTTTCAATAGTAGAAGTAATAACAATTTCAGTTGTCTATTGTTCGTCACTGGCCATGTTGATATTAACCCATTAACTACCAAATTTTTATATTCATATTTTTTTTACTTTGACAGATGCCTTAGGAGTTAAAATAATATAGAGTATTTAAATTTTCTTTATATGTTAATTATTTTTGGAAATTATGATGATAAATTTTTCGAAAAGTCCAAATGACTATCGCTGAAAAATAAACATCGTTATCCTTTTCTGTTCAATTGCAATAATAAACATTTTTTTTTTTTTTAAATTATAGTATCAAATGCGAATGTGTATGAAATATCAATGAATGACATAAATGGGAAATGCAAAAAAAAATTGTTTTCAAAGCACTCGATTTTTTGTAGATTTTTTTTAATAAAATGTCCTCTATAATTAGCCAGAACTAATAATGACAAACTTTAAATACTAAATATTGTGAAACACACCTCTGCAAATGCAATGTACATAAGCAATTCACTTTATATACAACGAACAACCGGCAGTCCGACTCATTTTAGCCGATCCCCAAATGGGGCTCATGGCAGATAACGGGTTAAGGAGTGATTCGTATGGTGAAAGGAGTCGTATGGCATTGGCAGAAGTAGTAGCAACAATGGTAGCAGTCATAGTAGTAGTAGCTGTTTCAGCTTCACTAGTGGAAGAAGTAGCGGCTTAAGCAGTAGTTGTAGTAGGGGTGGTGGAAATGGTAGAAGCTGTAACAAGAGTGGCAGTACATGTCGCAGTACTAATATTAATAGCAATATGGAAACCAATGTTTGCTTTAATAGTAAAAATTGCATCACTAGTATTAGCTTTATTTTTTATCCTCATGGCATGTTTTGATAAATTAAATTATTATATGTTTTTTTTTATAAACATAAATCTGTCGTCAGATATTTTACGCTCCCTATATATATATATATATATATATATAAATATATATATATATATATATGTGTGTGTGTGTGTGTGTGTGTGTGTGTGTGAGAGAGATAGAGAGAGAGAGAGAGCGGGATGGGGACAACTCAAAGAGAAATATAGTCAATACACCGTTTTTGGAAAGGTCTTGACCCTGAATAACCTGGTATCTATGGTGTAGGTTTTGCTATTCGAAACAACTTGCCTCGGAAAATGAGAAAGTCCTCGGATTCAATGAACAACCTTCTACACTGCGGATTATTGCTCGATAGAAACCAACATGCTGCCATCATCAGAGCCTATGTCATAAATTTGGACGCTGAAGACGACAAACAAGACTAGATTGTACTGCATTGTAACTTTAATGCGAAAACTGGGAGACATCGCAAACTCTGGACCAGGACAATCGGAAAAGAAAGAATTGTTGGGGTCAAGGACTACGAGTCACTTCTCACCAAGTGTGCTGAGCATGATACCTTATTTCACCAGGAAAACAAGTACAAAACTCCATGGCAACATGCACGTTCAAAACTCTAGAACCGGATTGAGTATGCCATTATAAGATCTCTTGACCCGCAAGATATGCTGAAGACCCAAGGTGTCACAGGTGCAGATGAATGTATGACAGACCATCGTCTCATCTCCTCCTTCATGTAAATGAAGATTCAACGAAATAGAAAACACCAAAAGCAGAATAGCAGCAAGAAATTCGATGTTGGAAAACTTCAGGATACGAAATGTCTGAAACGATTCCAGTAAAATCTTCAAGAACTTCTATCAAGAAGTTTTCCACAAAATGTCGAAAAACACTGGAACCAGCTAAAAGGTTCCATCACTACCTTCAAGACCACGAAATATCAAGATTGGTTCGATGAAAAGAGTGAACAACTTTAACAACTCATCAACATCAAAAGGAATGCTTCCATTTCTCTACAAAATGATCAACAGTCTGGTAACGAGAAGAAAAAGTACCAAGAATGCAAAACTGCCGTTCGGAGGATCACCCGATACCTAAAATATCAATGGTGAACGGGAAAGGCTCATGTAACTCAACAGGTAGCTGATGCCAACAATACTCTGTGACCCTTCATTGCAATTAAGGCTATCCTTGGTACTTCGATGCATGGTCGAGGAGACTCACTCAAAGGCAATGTTGCTAACATCGTCTTTAAATCCGTTGTTACTATCAGCGCCAAGTAGTAGGAACACTTTGAGGATTTGCTCAACCAATCCGTCACTTTTAACCAACATGTTGTCAACAACATCCCTAAACAACCAGTGGAACATTCCCTAGATGAGATCAGAGAAGTCACCAAAGGCCTAAGATATAACAACGCTGCAGGACGAGATGGATTACCAGATGAGGCCTTCAAATCAGGAGGGAATTCAGCTTCTGACTAAAATTTGGATAAATGAGGAAATATCACCTGATCTCACAGTTTCAAATATTGTTACCAGCTATAGGAAGAAAGGAGACCGTTCAGACTGTGGAAACTATCAACAATATCCTTGTTAGCAACTACAGGAAAGCTGAAATTGATCGTCGAGAAGATCTTTCTAGGGAAGCAATCTGAGTTCAGAGCATCTCGCAGAACGGCAGATATGAGTTTTGTCAGCTACAAGAGAAGTGCTGTGAACGGCATCAACCTTTATACATGACATTTATTGATCTTACCCAGGTCTTCGACTCAGATTCGAAAGAACTCCTGTGATGCATCTTATCTATTTACGGATGCCTTTATAAATACATTCGGATCCTTCGGCTTTTGCATGACAACTTTGGTGCGAGGGTCCAAATCAACAACAGTGAGATCAAGAGTGAATCAAAGTTGCGTTATAACCCCCCAATGTTCAACTTCTTCATTGCCACCATCATTGAAATAATCAAGGGAGATCATACATTGGGAATTAAAATTATTCATCCAACCGATGGCAAGCTTTTGAATATTGCCCGATAGATATCCAAAAGCAATATCTCGACATGCTCTACCAGCGAGTTATCCGAGGAAAATTTGCAGCAAACCCTCATTGTCTTCCATCAAGGTTACAGAAAACTGAGACTCACCATCAATTGTAAGAAGACACAAGATGTCTTCCAACCATCACCAATCGGAACAATCAGTGCGCAACCAGCCATCGGAATCGAGGGTTCAGTGTTAGAAAGTGGGAATTATTTTCCGTATCTAGGAAATCATTTTACTTCCAATGTTGACATCGACGACGAAATCCAGCATCATCTCAAAAGCGTCAGCGCTGCCTTTGGACTTCTCCAAACGAGAGTGTTCCATGATCGAGATATTTGAACTGATTCAAAAATGATGTCATGGAAGGCAAGTGTATGCATATAAATGGTGTAGTTTCCCTCCATTGATGCCAGTTATTCTTTTGTATGCAGCAGCAATTATACCATCTTGAAGAGAATGGCATGGTCATAAATGCAGAGAAATCTTTGATTTGGGTTGAACGGCTTAGGTTCGATTTCTTGTTTTTACCCGTACGTGCGCGCGCGCGATTGTATACTACTACTACTACTACTACTACTACTACTACTACTACTACTACAACAACGAGGACGGTGACCAACCTCCCATCCACGTCAGCGACAACGAAAACGGCGCTGACAACGAAGACGACGACTATGACAGCGATGATGACGATGACGGCGATGACGACAGAGAAAGTTTCTAACATAGGCACTTTTTTTTAGGAAAGATTATATTCGAGTAAATGTTACCTCCTCCATTGGTATTATATTTTATACATCTTACGTGGAGGGAAATCATAGAAAACCTTGCAAGGTTTGAACTTAGATATTAGGCACGATAGTTCCCCACATGTCATTTCTAAAACGAAAAGTTTGCGGAACGTTGAATAATTTCAATTAGCGCAAATAATGGAACGCATAACCGTTCCAGGTTAGAGATCAGAACGTCATGTTTTCAACTCATCCCTGCATATTTGACTTTCTTCGAATTTTCATTCTGATTTATTGTTACCGATCTTCATTAGTGTCATTGTATTTGGTTTATACCTCATTTTCCTTCTTAAATCAAAAACATTAGCTCCGTCTTACAAAACATGCGTAGAAATATTTTAAGTTAATAAATGTCTTGTGAGAATGTTCTTACAACGCAAAATCATTTATAGAACCTAATATTGTTATCTTTGAAACATGTTCATTTATATATCTATATAAAACCTTTGCAGAAAAGAAATCGATATGTCTCCTGAAGCGATAGTGCATCCGTGCATTTCTAATAATTAGCAAGTGCCATAATAACCGAACATTCAATAGTTAAATCAATGTAATTCCGTAGCTGCTAGGCTAGTTTCTCTACATCATTATAGTCCTTCAGATATTACTATGCCAATTAGCAAAACACTCCTATCGGTTCTCTGACTGAAAATTATGATAGGCTTACCTATGCTATGTAGTGGTACGCCTCTATGCTAAAATTTCTAATGGTCTTTGCATTGTAATTTTCTAAGAACACCAACTGGTGTTTTGTATATGAATATGACGTGATTTCTTTTTCAAGAAGTTGAAATTGGGTGGTCACGCCTATATATTATAGTTCTAAGATGTTGTGACATTCAATATTTCGTTGACTTTATCGAAATTGTGATAGGGTGTAGGAGATACATGATCCTTGGCAGATACCAGGTTATAAAGTTATACTCTATCTACATCAAACTGTAATTCAGAAGTCGTCAAAAGGGTTGCTCGAAACTGCGATATAAAGATGTCCAAAAGAATCTCCCTGAATAGGATGTAATGATTGCAACTACATTCAGCAAGAAAACAGCTGCCATCGATGGTGGGGAGCTACAAAGAAAAAAGTAACATTTTCAGAGTCAAATTATGGAGTAAAAAGTTAAGGGAGAAAATTTTAAGCACATATGGACCGTATGTGTTGATTTTCAAAAGTGTACATTATGAGGAACGCCAAAAATTTGTCGCAAGCTGTATTTTCTCTGACCGTTGTCTCAAAAATCGTTTGATAAGGGAACTTTCGGTCAGTTTTCCGCTGCACCAGTAAGTGGAAGTCGTGAGTCTGCCGCGCGGTAAGTCGCGCCTAAGTTTAGTTCTTCACAACGTAATGCAATAAAGTGTTCTTCGCTTGAAATGCTGTGCTAAGCATCCACATGCTCTTGGAACATCCAATGTACAGTTACAAACTAGCACAACGGTTAAACGTGCATAGGAACAAATGATCTAAACTAGTGTTTATCGTAATTTCTCTAACATTTACTGACTTCCATGACCAGTAACACTACTAAGACCAGTAGTAGCCAAACCACCATACTGGAATCAGACTGGATGATGATAATCTATGTGGAGCTATAAAACAATAAAAGAATATATATATATATATATATATATATATATATATATATATGTATGTATGTATATATATATATATGTATGTATGTATATATATATATATATGTATGTATGTATATATATATATGTATGTATATATATATATATATATGTATGTATGTGTATATATATATATATATATATTATGTATGTATGTGTATATATATATATATATATATGTATGTATGTATGTGTATATATATATATATGTATGTATGTATGTGTGTATATATAAATGTATGTATGTGTGTATATATATATATGTGTGTATGTATATATGTATATATATATATATATAGCGAGAGATAGATAGATAGATAGATAAATAGATAGATAGATAGATAGATAGATAGATAGATAAATACATACATACATACATACATACATACATACATACATACATACATACATACATACATACATACATACGAACTACGTAGTGAGCATTGTATAAAGACCTCTCCTAAAACATATAATTTCACCAGTGAAACACTCCTGACGATTATTGCCAAACTGTCGAATGAAAAATCACCTGAGAGTCGCCTGATAGTAGGCACTGGTACAAAAAACTCACGTTCTACATGGAAATTCTCACGAATTTGTTACAACAAAACAATGGACGTTGAGCTAGATATACCAGATTGGCTGACGGTTGCACAGACTACTCTAACCCTAACCCTAACGCCAAGAACAAAGCGATTCATGTGGTACTGACCACCACTGGAAACTTCCACATTAACGGTGACACCGATAGGATCTGTGTTAGACGAAGTCATAGCGGTAGGCGTAATATCAGTCCAAACCGCCTTTGAATGTCGCATTGTATTACTCATATAACCCCAGCCGATTAGTAAAGGAAGAATTGAGTGCATTCCATGGATACTCAAAAGTGAGAACAACTACATCTTCAGAGTTGAGGAAGAACTACTGTGCAAGTACTCTGAGAACACAGTTGTCTTATGCGACCAAAGGGAGGCTGGTCAAGCCTACCTAAACAGAAGCTTGGAGGAGAAGCCAGCTTCAC